>NC_089322.1:20010534-20310534 GCF_036669915.1 Pocillopora verrucosa | reverse complement strand
CAATAACCGTGGTTGCTTTTCTATCCATCACGGCATTTGTTGGTAATGTTTTCATCTTAATTGCTCTCAACAAGATATCTTCGATTCACCCGCCATCCAAACTTCTGTTCCGTTGCTTGGCTGTCACGGACATTCTCGTCGCTCTTGTTGCAGGGCCTCTTCATGCCGTTTACTTGTTTTCGATAAGAACAATGACAGAAGAAGGAAACATTGTCTGTTTATACGCAGCGACATTCTCGATCACCATCGCTACAACTTTGTGCGGTGTTTCGCTTTCCACATCAGCAGCCATCAGTTTGGATCGACTTATGGCTTTGGTGTTAGGACTCCGCTACAGACATGTTGTAACATTCAAACGAACCTTTTCAGTGGTGATTGGCTTATGGGCACTTGGCATCATCTTGACCGCTGTGTCCTTTTGGAGATTTACTCTCAGCAAAAGTACGATCTTCATCGCTTTAGCAGTATTGGTCTTTTGTGTCACAGTGTCTGGTGTCGGTTACACCAAGATAGTCCTTACACTTCGCAATCGTGAAACTCAAATTGCGAGTCATTCACAAGCAGCATTCTCACCAAACATTTCGCGTTTAAGAAAAGTTGTTTGTAGTGCATTATGGGTACAGGTGATTTTAGAAGTGTGCTACGTCCCTTTCCTCGTTGTTACCACGCTATTTATTTTTAATGAGAGTGGGAGAACTCATCAATCTCTGTTTATCGCCTGGGAATTTACGGGAATTTTGATTTTCTTAAGCTCGTCGCTTAATCCATTTCTTTATTGTTATAAAATCCCGGAGGTGAGACAAGCTGTAAGGCGCACAATTCGACAGGTGTTTCGTTTATCAAACGAGGCTGATGCAGTGATAAATTCTACCAGATAGTAAGAATCTTGGATTGGTAAACTGTATTCTGTCTAGCTTAGAAATGGATATTTATCTCGATGTAACAAAACCCACAACATTATTAAATCTACCAATATCGAATGTGTGGCTCACTATTCGAATTTGTAGTAACTCGTTTTGTTCGATCGAGTGGTTGCAATCTTTCTGCAAATATTCTAAGTGGCGGATCCAGACCTTGAGCTAAGGGGGGGGGGGGGGGGAAACCCGTTTTTTTGTCGCTTGTCCTGCCGGCTTTTCTTCCTTCTGCGATTCCTTTTCTTTTACCCAAAACATGGGGGGAGGGGGGGGGGGGAACGGACGGGCCCCACCCCTAGATCGGCCTATGTATTCCCATGACATCTAGATCGAAGTTAGTCAACCCGTGGGAATTATCTTGATCAGCGGGATCCAACGCTTTCGCATAAAATCGAGGAAGAAAGACCGGAGGTCAGTCTGTCAGTCAAAGATGACACTAAACCCCTGGATTTCGCGCAGCATCCAGAAAGAAGCGACAAGAATAGTATGCGTTCTCTTAAAGTTGAACACCATAAATTAATGCTCGCATTCTTCCCTGTCCAAATGCAGCCAGCTGACGAAGGATCATTTTAAAACATTCCACATTTGGATAACCATACGGACACCTGACACAGCGGGTAATCGAAGAAGTAATTCAGAAAACCATGTTTAATCAAAACTTATAACAGCAACGTTCGGAATGGGTAGCGCAATGCATAATGGAATATCATCATCAAAAGTTAATTGGAGTCATTGAAAAAGGAAAGTTTCATTTATTTACTTATGAAAATAAGAACAAGGGTGTTGAAAAGCGCTATTTGCAAAAAATTGCTTTTTTTATATATTGCTTATACCTAAGGAATCCTTTCAATTCCAGGAGCTACCAAAAAAGGAATTCCTTTTCAAAATATCAAAATACATCTTTCAGACGAATAACGATGAAAAGGAAATCGGTAAAGGACACTGTTTTACGAAACGTCAAACCCTAAGTTCTAAATGAAAGAGAACGTTGACAGATAGAGCTGAGAATTGAGTGAAGATCTGGATCTTGGAGGTCAAAGGTCAAAGGTCGAATCCTCCTATGCCAGCACCTTTCTAAATAGACCATATTAAAAAAAAGTTAAACTTAGGGATTTTAATGGTTAAGCGCAAAGTTTATCTGCATTGATTCAAAGAAGTTAGCAACTAACAAAATGAAACAATATGCCACAAAATCAAACACATACTTAACATCAGTTGGCTGTACTTCTCTTTGAAGATTTAAAGAGCGCAAGGATGATTGACAGTGGAGATAAAAGTAGATTTTGATAAAGCTAGCGAGATATCGTTGCAAATTAATGACTAAGGATCAAACCCAAAATCTATTGAGGTGTCCATGGAGTTTCTCTTTCCGGCTCGTTGGTGTGTAGGCAGCAACCAAATTCCTAGTCGTCTTGCCTTCTCCTCCTCTGTTTTGGAGACGTTGAACAGCATCATAGCTTTTTCACTAAGGACAGAAAACTTCCCTCGTGAAGCTTGGCCAAGCGAATTTGTAGTCAAGGCTGAAAGGGTTTAGTAAGAAGACATACATTAGAAAATGTTCAATTAATATCAATCGATCGATAACCGTTGTATCCTGCTTGTCCTATACCCGCGCGCTCATGAAAGCATCTACCGAGGGTGAAAACCAGACGGCTTGTTAAAAGGATTTGTAAGGAGGTAGAGGTCTGATCGAAAATCCTGGAACACATGATGATAAATCAACTTGTAGAAAGGCCTTTCTATACGAGATGTCATCCTCTGAAATCGCTTCGATATCTATCTAAGACAACTATTTTTTCACAAAATCTTGCAGAGCAATACAAATAATATATTTCTATCCCGTCGAGAATCAAATTATAGCGTTAACTTTATCCTTGTTATCAAAAAAACCTGAGAGGACTTTTTGGAGGAATTTAATTTTTCCCTATTTTTGTTTTTCCTCTATTTGTCACAGTCTGTGGATGATGATGACAGAAATAATGATGATGATCACTATGATAATAATAATGATAATAGTAATAATAATATGATAATAATTAAAAATTGTATAGACCACACAAGTGAATAGTTATTTTCGTGCAAACTTATTGGCTAGATCGGAAGTGAATAGCAAGGACTATTCACCTCCGAGCAGCCAAAGAAACAAAACCGCGCTTCGAGAGTTAAATTTTCGACCATTTTTTGTTGTATTGAGAGAAATAAACTATTTTTCGGCAAGTGTATCTGTATCTGTATTATTTACTTCCAGTGTCGGTTAAAGTGGTTGATATTTTTCTTGCACTTTCGCGACCTGATAAATATCCACCATTATTCACCTCCACTTTGGTGAAAAATTGCTTATTATGATAACAATAACAAAACACAATAACACTGATAACTATGATGATGAAAACCAATACGGTGATGACAGTGATAATGATGAAACAACCGGCTAATTACCTCCAAAACGGTTTCTTATATGCGGTCTCGGTGGATTCTGGAACTGCACTCGTACCCCTCCCGGTAATCTTAAGTTATTCAAAACTGCTGTTGTACGGAGCTGGTTTGTGCCGGGCATGGGTGTAGTGACGGAGAGAAAATGAGCATTCATGTGATTTCTACTCCTTCTTTGCCAGTCTGCCCATATCTTATCTATAAAACCATGGTGCAGCATAAATTCAGGGGCAGCAGCCGCGTCGGATAAACACATGGTGCCTCCAATTGAGCAGTGTACAGTGCCATGAAGATTTATACGCAGCGCAACCTCGAAGGAATTAAATTCCGAATGAGGAATCCTTAACACCTCTGCGACTGCAGCGGAATCAGGGGTATTGTCACTTAGATTAAACTGGCGACGGAGACAGCCACCTCCGGCTGATGGCACAACATTCCAAACTCCTCGCCTAAACGGACCACTTGTCACACACTGTTGAGGTGTTTGTTCTCCATTCCCACCAAAACCACTATTTCCTGAGAACCACAAATCAGACGCTCTACCGCGCCATGGAGAACGTGATACCTGGCTCCAGTCCCAGTAAGGTACTGTCACTGTACAGTCTACGCGTCGAAGAAGGTTCTCATATTGCAGTATGTACCATCTATGCCATGGTAAGAAAAAATCTCGCTGGTGAATCCCATCATCGAATAATGTTCTATGTCGGGTTATTACTCTGTCATATTCTGGTTTGTATCTGGGGTCTGTTGACACAGTGCGAACAATTCTGACGTATTTTTCACGGTCTGCTCTTGACATGGCTGTAAATTCCCGTCTCACACGAGTGCACTGGATAAAGCGACCACGTGAACACCTACACCGCTGGCCACATCTATCGGTTACTATGCTCCTTCCCACACAACCTGTGAGGAAACCATGGAAACATAATTATCAGATCTCTAGACAGCTAAAAAAACAAACATTACTTTGATTTGAGAAAGCTAAAAAACTTCCTTCCAGTTAAGATGATACAACTTTCTTCAGAGGCACAAACATTCTTGCTCTTATATCTTAAGTTGCTTTCTTAAGTAACATTGACATCCTGAAGATAGCTGTCAAGAATTGAAAATAGTGAAACTGAAGAAAGAGGATTTCCTCAACTGTCTTTATCTACACTGAGAAGAACATGAGGATTACATTTCTAATTCACTTATAACCATCACTTCAATATATCAAGAACATTCTCCAAAGTGTTACCTGGACAGCGGTTGGTATTGCATGAACGGACTAAAATGCTCCTTCCTGGACATGTGGACCCTCCATTTCTTGGAGGGGGGTTGGTACATGTCCTAACTGTTCGTTGTGATCCACCCCCACAACTTCTGGAGCAGGAGCTCCACCGTCGCCAGCGCGACCAGCCTCCATTAACTGAAGTTAAACAGCAACAAAGATACAAACAACAATTAAGAAAAATGCTGGTTTTATGGTTTTACTATGCACCATTTTTTCCCGACTACTTTTGAAACATTTAAAAAACTTTCAAAAAATTCTGCGTTATTGACTTCGGAATTACTTCAGAATTTTATAGTTACAAGGAAACTGGACTTTCAGAAAGTACAAACTGTCAGGTTCATTCGAGTTGCAGATTTTTCTTTAAATTTAGATGTCTTTTATTACGTATTCTGTAGTCATAAAAAAGCCGCTCATTTTAAATTAGTATACCGGGGCATCTCTTTGAGTTGCATCTCCTTCTTTGAGTGTTTGATCCTCGGCAGTTATTGCCACCATTTCTTGGAGCGGGGTTGGTGCATGTTCTGGTCCTGATTTGTGATCCTCTGCCACAGCTTCGAGAGCATGTGCTCCATGGCCGCCATGCTGACCACCTACCATGAACAACTGCAAAGGGATTTGTAGAACCCATGAAAAAAGAGAGATGTTTTGGTCATTGGGGTGGAGGGCACAAACATCCAAAGTTCCCCTCCCCCCGCCCAGCAGCACACACCTGTTTGTGCCTAACCTGCATGTAGCTTGTCACCAAAACTCGTCTTTTTAAGCCGAAATGTGAAAATGATGCGTGAAAATGAATCATATTCAATGAACGATCGATTTAAAATTATATGCTCATCTAATCTTTACATAGAACCTTCAATCTTCTGAGGTAAAGGAGTAGGATAAAAGGGGCATGGTACTTGTAATTTACAGTTCAGATATGTGATTTAGAGACGCTCTATCAGTTAAGCGTAAGGTAAAGAATAGCGAAGCACTTACCTCTACCTTGGCAGCGGTTGCTGTTGCAAAACTGCGTCTGTGAGTTGGATCCAGAACACCTTGCACCACCATTGGCTGGTGGAGGATTGGTACAGCTGCGTCGACGAGTTCGAGTTCCACCATTACAACTGGCGCTACATGAGCTCCAACGAGACCAGCTCGCCCATTTTCCATTTACTAATGAGGAACAAAAAAAAAAAATGAGATGTGTTTGATGTAAAGAATCTTAATCTGACGAAATCAAGACACAAACTAACTGAAATCGGAATAAGGCACATCAACATTAAGAAAGAGAGGGATAATGACGTTTTTTCTTCAATTCTGAGGAAGATAGGGGAAGACAGTAAAAATTTGAAAAATATATTTATCGTATCCTTGGGAAACAATTGTCGAAACAAGTTTAGTCAGCGATTATAAATTGATTCTCCATTTAATATCGATTTAGTAAGTATCTTACCTGGGGATGAACTTTGAACCCTGTACACGCTGCCAGATCCCATCCATCCCAGTCCTCTGTAACAGTACCAGCCACGGCCATATTTGCCATAATCTCTTTCAGCGCTTGGACCCCAGCGACATTCTGCGAAACCCTGAATAGAAAATATCCGATATCCTCGGGCGGCAGCCGCAGAGGCACATGATTGTATGATATGGTTACTGTCAGACCACCACCTTGCAGGTTTAACTCTTAAAAACAGAATGGGGAATATCCTTTGACTTGGGTAGTCCACACTATCTTGGTAACATCCTAATGACGTGACTGAAACCGAACCTGAAAAATAACAGAAAAACAACGTAACATTTTATTGAGATTAATGCAACGTTTGTGCTACAAACTAACTTGTACAAAGGTAGAGATTCAGTACTCACGCATTTTCTCCGACGATCACAATTTATGACAATCAAGTTAGCCAGGTCACCACTGCAAAATCACTTGTACTAACCATCGATAACACACTCGATTGGAGCAGTCACATCGATAAACTAACAAAGAAAGTCGCCTCTGGCATTGGGGCTATAAAACGAATAAGGCACCTTGTCGCTCAAGCGACTTTGCTTCTACTATATCAAGCTCTGATCACAGCCACATTTTGACTATTGTAATATTGTTTGGGGAAACAAGGTACAGAAACTACAAAACAGAACAGCCCGTGTTTTGACTTATTCAAATCATGATGCCGATGTTTAATAAAAGAAGTACGTTCAAGCACGGCATTCGTGGAAAGCAGCTTTAGTTAGGTTTGTGTTTAAGTATAGTTTTTATCATATCTTATCCATTTAATGCATGTTTATATATTTGAATGTTTTTATGGCTGATGAATTGTCCGAAGGTAAATAAAGATTATCTATCTATATATGAAACCCTTAACTTCAAGCGGCGAAAAAGCGCAAATCCAACGAATGTAAGCGGCCTAAAAAAGTGTCCCTTTCAGTGAATTTAAGACAAAGAAAATGTTTACAGCAGCAGCAAACGATTTAATTCTAGCCGATCATCTTTTATTACTTGAAGAACTACTGTAAAAAAAATAGTAAACATATATTTGGCTCACATTAGTGTAGATATTTTCACTGTTGTTCACAAACGGTTGAAAACAGATCGCAATAAATTCAGCTTTTGCTGACTGTTGTTAACGTCATGCTTAAATTCTCTGAAGGAAAACAACAGCTAAAGGCGGTAAGCGAAGTTTCTAATTAAGAGAGGGAAAGAGACTGTTTTTATGTAAGAACTGTAAGAGACACAAAATGTTAGACTCATTGGCGTTTCAATACGATGCTTCAGTGGCGGTCTCGTAATAATCTCTGCAAAAATCAAACCCACAGCCCATTAGATAGTTTTAACATTTATTAAGCCCGGTGTGAGCAAAATATTGAAAATTTAATTGCAAAAGACCAAAGCTGTGATGGACGATTCAAGAAGAAAACAGAAAGATTTCACTCTTCAGCTCTAATTGAATCAGCTTAGTGGATATTAGTCTTCAGGAGGTAGGAATTCGCCCCATTTAGTTTGTTGGTCTTCATATTAGGAAAAAGAAAGTGGAAGACTTTAAAAAAGTAAGCAAAGCAATGATGTATAGCTTTCTAAGCTAACTTTTGCTAATAAGGAACGTATCTAACCACAGGCTGCAACCTCAAAAGTAGAATTCTTAAAATGGCATGGAATATCATAAATAAAAAAAAATAGTGTTCGGATTTCATTTCCATTATGTTAAAATAACTCTTCGTCAATGTAGACTGAATTTCGGTCACGTCAGTGCCACAAAGACGAAGTATTTGACGTTAATATTTACCTTTACTAGTCATCGCAACTGTCATTTTTTCCAGATTTTTCTAACTTTCATTTATATTTGGTATTTTGTAGTATGAGATAAACTCACCGTGTCTCAGTGGTGGAGTAATTCGAATAAGTTAAATTTGAATTTAGCCTGAATTCGCCCGAGGATGCACCAAAAATGTTTGATTGCCGAGATAAAAAATTGAGGCCATTCAGACTTACGCATAATGTTCTTGTGAGACGCCTTAATGACTCGAGTAAGCTATAGTGCATGTCCCATTTTTTTTTAATGTGGCAACACGATTGTGATATCGATATTCCAATACTGGCATATTTTTTCTTAAAAAAAAGCGAATTTTATTTTGAAAATATTTATGTGTCACTAGGAAATAGTTATATTGCGTCGGAAAATCAATACGGAAGTCAGCAAAAAAACCTTCAACATATTTGATATTCTTCCCTCACTGTCAAATGATATGCAAATTAAACGACCCGTAGTTAGACTAAGATTTTTCGTCAAATTCTTAAATAATAATTTATGTACCAACGATACCAAATAACGAAAAATAGGAAGGAGAGTTAAATTTGACTGCGCAGTTTCCCGTTGGTTTTATTATGCATCGTTTTTTTTCCAACTTCTATTGAAACATTCAAATAACTGTCACGCAGAACATACGGGGTACTCCTAAAGACATTATTATCTGTAGACTTCCTTGTAAAACGTGAAGAGACTTCCAATTAGCAATTTCTAATTTCGGTGAAAAAAAATTATAATATAATCGGGCGTCATTCCACAATACAAGATTGGAAAATCATTCAGCGCATTGGAATATCTGTTTATGACATTAAATAAATACTGTATGTTTTAATTAACATTGGCCTTTTTAACTAGTAAAATATCATTATCCGATGACTAATTTTTGGATCCTCATCGTTAATTAATTGAATTGTAGAAGCGACACGAATCGATTTTATTCTGGACCTAAACCTTACCTTCGGATTTTGAGAAATCCTAGCCTAGTTCATAATTTAGGTTTTTTTATTTTTTCCTCATTTTTTTTGTGATTTGCTTTTCTTCTTTGCTACTGATATGGTGTTGAGAAGTGTTAGTTACCTTGTCTCTTCGAATGAACGTTTCGGCAGTTTACGAGGAGAACCAGGAAGATGTATAACTTTCTCCAAGCTGTCTCATGGGCCATTTTGTGGTCACTGCACCATAAAAAAAAAATTAATAATAATTAGATTACTTCGAAGTTGCAGATTCTTAACCCCTTATTGCTTCAAATCACTAACAATTCTGCTTTCAAATGCTTTTTCTTTAGTAAAGCTACAATACTTTCACGACTCGATTCTAGAAATTAGAAATAAACAATTATTTACATTCTGCGGGAGAAAACCGGTTACTTTAGACGAATTTATCTTAATAAACCGTAAAAAGGTTGTCCGGAGTAGAAATCTGAACGTTGCCGGTTAGATTTTGTCATGATGTAAAGGTGTATCACAAACAATTTTTAGCAACCCAAATAGAGCTAAAACTTCCTAATTTCTAGAGCAATGAAATTAATACCTTTTACTCGTATTTCTAAGACAAAGCCATCTTTTAACATTATAAAGAAAATATTATAATAACGAATGAACTCTTACCTGTACAAGGTTTAGATGAGAGAGCCTTTTCAACACACGAGAAATGCTGAGATGTGCAGGCACCTCTTCATTACTTATGTCGGTTAAAATACAGCTTAAGTCATGGATCAATTAATAATCGGACGATAGACCGCGAACTAGGGAAGGATACCACGTCCTTTATAGGGCAATTTTTTCGGTAGCTTTTAAGTACGTGCTTCATTTTTGACGCAAAGAGGCATTGATTTCTATGACCGCAAAAACGTTCACGGCGAGGTATTGGGCTCTCGACCGGACTGGTGGTCATATCGGATTTTGATTAACCTTGGCTGAGGTTGAGAGGGCTCGTCAAGTTGAAGCTATTTTTTGAACTTTATTTAAGGAATTGACCAAAGGGCTGTAGGAAGCACGACGGACTCCCTTCCACCAAGCTAAGCTGGGCGATATTTCCTCTTATGATTTGCTATATTGCTCTTCAGACCGCATAGAGCGTATGTTCGCATTTTCCTGTTTTATTTTTGGACCAAGTTAAAAAATTGAACAAGGAAATCTTTGCGAGAGGGTTATTTGATTTGCCACGTAATTTAGAGTACGAAATACGTGAGGTCTACATCTAGAAAATTTAGAGGAGAGAGTTATTGTAATAGGTTTTGAGCGTTTTTGTAGGATGGGCGACGTTTACAAAATACAAATTGCATTGTAAGTTCCTGATCTTAAGGAAGATCAACGACTATTGGACTTTGGTATGTTATGCGCTTGAATAACTTTACAGTAAAAGCATTCCGTGCATTTGAAGGCAAATATACCCTATTTGAATGAATGCAATGCTAGTATGAATTCATTTAAGGTTGCCTTATCAATGAATGAAAGATAGCAAGCACCAGGCTTCGAAAATAAACGAATTTATGATGAAGATAACGAAAATAATTTTTTTAAAGGAATTAAATTAGCGAATTTATGGTTAAAAATGATTTGCGGAAGTCACAGGAGCAAATGTATTAAAGTCAGCATATTTAACTTAACAGTTTAAAATGGAAGTCAAAAAATAAACTGAAGCATTTTAAAATTATATTCCTTGTTAGAATTCTATTGACATTTCATCTGCCATTTTCAGTTGCTGTTTGTTTTGTGTATACCAAGGGCAAATTTTTGCTATGGTTTAGAATATAGGTCATTGTTGGAAAGCCGCATGTCAAACTCCTTTTAAAGAAATTGCATTATTTTTCATTTGTGTAGAACAGGAGAAAAGGTACAGAAAATGACTTGATTGGTGAAATCAATACTCTATCTCATTTCTCTTTTTGTGTGATTCTTGTTAATGGTTTTTTTTACTTCTGTTTTGGTTTGGTTTGATTGATGTTTTTTACTTGTTTGTTTGCTTTTCGTTTTAGTTTATATTGTAAGATAAAAAACCCGAACCAAATTGCAGTTGTTCGTCGAGAGCCAGCTGGATATCTCTTCGGACTGATATCACTGTCGGCAGAACTCGTAGGCATTGTCCATTATTGCAGACATACTCTTGTAACAATTGAAAACGGTTGAAATTGTCAGCAGAAAATGTCGTGCTAAATAGTATTATTCTGAATAGAGGCGATAGAAAAGTTGAAGCCTTTTGAACGACTCAAAAAATATATTTCGTGATTATTTTCACAGCTCCCAATGCGCAAGCTTTTATTAATGTTTATATTTAGCGCACTTGGACACGCAAAGTTAATTCAAACACAGCTTCTACTTTGGATTCGCACAAAATAAGAAAAATCACACTGTCGGTGATTTTGAGATGCAGATGCGTGAAAAATAATAAACTGAGCTTACAATTATTTTTCATGCGGGAAATGATTTCATTAGAGATCAGAAACATAATGGTATCAGTGCGATAATAATATCAGTCTTGATCTTCCTTGTTGCATTTTCCCGAAGTAGTATGAGAGGAATTGAAGCTTCCCATCCTTGACACAATTCGATCTCCTTAGCATTCCGACATACATTTAAATTGTTTGAAGTCGTGTCGCGGTTGGAAACTTCTCCCGAAAGCCGAGCGTGGGAATAACAGCGAAATTGCTATCCTTTTTATATCAACTATAGTTGAAATCCTGACAGTCAGTGACAATCATAAGGGATATCCCTTTAGTAAAATTTTTGCCAACGGTTCTTAAGATTGCAAACTCGAGGGGAATTTAGAGTGGTTATTTTTGGAGCTCAATTAAGTTGATACGATAACTTTACTACCCAATACATGTTGGATGGAAAAACAAATAACTTAATATATATATATAAAACAGACGAGAAAATTTTGTACTTACTCGCGTTGCGGAGTCAAAATTTTAGTCCATATTAGCGATTAATTCCAAACAACCTAATTCTTAACTCAATACTCTTAATACTCACTACATATTGATGGTTAATAAGCAAACATTAGTTAAACAATTTTCTCTATTGGTACAGAGAAAATATCGGTGAAATGCATTCCGAGGGGGGATCCTCTGAAGACAGAAATGAGCGTGGAAATGCAGGAATGTTCGACTGTATGCATTTTTATTCTACGCAATAATTGAAGTGATTTTTCTTTTTCTCTCCTCGTTTCTTCCGCTTATCTACATTTTTGTTGCTGTTTTTTTCCTTAGTTTTTATCTCTGGTTTCGATGTTGTTTTTGTGTACTACGCAAAACAGGCTCTGACAAAATTTTATCGATGTAGATATCTGCTCATGTATATTCATTCGGTTTTGTTCGGTTATTAGCTTGCAGACATGGAAGTACCGCTTATAACAATTGTGGTGAAAAATGTAAGTGTCACTTCGGCAGTTTGATCAACTGCATCCGAATAAGGAAAGAATTCACAGCCATGTCATTGGAAAAACGTAGGCGCTATAGAAGCGCTATAAAAAGAGCTTCAACTGACCAGCGATTTAGAAGAGATTACGAAAACCTGATCAATATACATCAAAGGCTTTTTTTCGAGTTAATCCATGGGGCACAGCAGTTTCTTCCTTGGCATCGCCGGTTCATACTCCAATACGAAAATCTTCTTCGGAGGGTCGATTGTAAGGTTACTGTTGCCTTCTGGGATTGGAGTCTTGATTCCAACCCATGGGACGCATCAAACGAGCAGGAACTTTGGCACAGTGGTGACTCTGGGTTTGGTGGGAATGAATAAAGGGGTAAGTTTCTAAAGAAACTGTGGTGCTGTGTCGGTGGGAGAGTATAGCAGGTAATTTAGTGTTAACAACTGGGTTGAAAACGTAAATTAGCCACCGTAAAGAGTAAAAAAGCTGACGTTTCGAGCGTTAGCCCTTCGTCAGAGCGATTAGTTTGGTGGGAATGGCCGGAGAGGCTGTGTGCAGGATGGACCTTTCAGACAGGGTGTTTGGTCTGCCGTGTCACCTACTGGACAGAAGTGCTTAAACCGCGAATTTAGGGGTATTCCTCCCGACGCAACCGCAGTGCGAGAAGTTATTCTTCAGAATAATTTCGTGAACTTTGAAAGACAACTCAGGGTTAACCTCCACGACCAAGTGCATTGTCTGATTGGAGGTACCATGTGCTCAATTGAGTCTGCATCTGCTCCGGAGTTTTTCCTTCATCACGGTTTCATCGATAAAATCTGGGATGACAGGCAAAAGAGGACCAGGAACTACGCATGGCGACAAGAATCGCTGATGGGTAGCGGAGGAGTCCAAGCCACAGCGGTGACCAATCTCTCTCAACAACCAGGAGGCGTACGAGTTGAGTATGAGGCGTCCCAGAGGGAAAACAGAATAATGAGTCGACTAAAAGGTAAGACCTTGCAGATTACAAGGCTGGTCAGAAACCAGTTATTAATTATTAGCATTACTTAGTCCCCCTGCCTTCAGCTCTCCATTCTTTGATTGGGTTTTCAAGCCATTAAATATTTCGAGTAGTTCCAAACACATTTTACCACAATCGACGTCATCTGAGATCTACAACTGAACAAACACATGGCAACATAGATTCTATTCGTTTAATGATTATTGATGTGTCACGGTGTGCACTGAATCATAGATGCATTTTTAAGGAAGTGACATACAAATTTTATTTATTTTTAGGCAAGAGTATCGAGCAATTGCATAACACAAAACGCAAGTCGTTTACTAACATACAGGGAGCGTCGCTCCGTCTGTTCCAAGTAAGCGCAGAAGAAGCCAAAAAGGCAGAGGAAGACGAGAAGATACTTCAGCCTGTGAATGCTGGTTAGGAAGAAGAGGTGGTAACAGCCAGATTAATGAAACATCGTACTTAGAACACAACTTTAACGGGATATCAACTGTGATTTAAATGCTTCTGTTAGTGCTCATTACGTACATCTTGTGTTTTTGATACTACATTTTACGTATGCTTAGCGAGGTCTTTGTTTAGTGAAGCGCAAAATCGGCAGACTTTGGTGAACAAGCTCAAGGAAATAACAAACAAACAAGAGATAAACAAAACAACAAACATATAGACACTAGCTTTCAGCTTTCTGGTGGATATTGCTGTGGAGTCGTTCTCTTTTTTTTTCGTTTTCTTTATACAATTAATAAAAACTTTGCTCGTACAACAAACGAGGGCTCAAAAACCAACAACCGCCGTTTATTCAGTACCCAAAAAAAAAGATGCCGCGGTTTTGTTCATTATCATACAAAGGGTTTATATGTCACGCGTACAGTCAAATAAAAACTAATTGTAGATGAGCTGTATTAAAGAGCATCATGTTTAGGTAATTTGAGTCGTTCCAACTTAAATTTTTTCAGATTTTATTACTCAACTATACCTTGATTTTTTCTTTGATTTTTGTTTGCTTTTCTCTTTTTATTAGAAATTATATTCTATGTCGAATGATTATGAACTCCGGTTGCCATATTGGATTCCTGATCAATTCCTAATTTTAATTTAATCATATAAGTAAGGAGAGTGAAAACCAAACGTGCCTCCGTGTTCTTTTCAGTTTGCTTCTTTTCCCGTTTTTGCTTTTGTTTTGGTTTTGCTTTTTCCTACATTTGATTTCGAGTATCGTAAAAAATAAACCCGCCGTCTGGGTATATGTTTAACAGTAGTTCATGGCCGTATTTGGGCAACAAAGGTAAATTTCAGTGCTCTATAATATTATGATTATTCGATGTATAAGGGTTCCAGGATTCTTGGTGTAAGAAGTGTTGAAACGTGACCTACTGTGTATTTGATTAACCATATGTTGCATTGGTTACTAATAACTGGATCATAACTATAAGTGACTTTAGCTGAATTTGTAGATGTTAAAGTGCAATTCATTTTTGAAGTTTTGAAAGTAATAAGTGTTTCAAATAAAAAACTTTGTCGTTAAGAGGTTTCAGATTTTGAAAAACATTTCTCCTCTAATGTGAGTACAAGTAGTAACACGCAACTGACTCCTCTCTAGTGATTGGCAGCCAGTGAAATAATTAGGGACCTTTATATTAAAAAAATGAATTTATGTTTTTGGAGAGAATTTCGCGAATGGCTGGATGTGTTTATCGTTTTTTATGGCACCATGAATTCGCCTCAAAGTAATGTACAAGAGTAGCGCTGAGTCCCAAATTGAAAATTACGCGATTTTCCGTCGAAGTTTCCTTTCTCAGGCCACCAAATTTTGATGATTTCACGATGTTATTTTGCAAAGGACGGTGAAAAAACGCACGTGCAAAGCTTTTGCTCTGCCTATTAGATGTTTTGTTTTGCCACGTCCACGTTGCCGCCACCCTTGTGGATTGTTAATTTAGGTCCCTAACGTCTTGATGATGTGCGAAGGCAGGAAGCCTTCTTCAGTGTGATTAAGACCAGAAGTCTCTTTGCAATTTTAATGAATTTAATATTAGGGCTTTTTAGTGGCACTGTGTAGTTGCAATGTAAACAGGCTTCTATTTTGGAAACTTTAAAGTTTGGTTAATTAGATGTAAAAGAAAAAAAATCATTAAAAAACAAAAGGAGGATGTCCTCCGTTAATTTGGGATAAAATATGTTGGATGGAAACGAAAAAGAACCCTTTCACAACGCCCTACGGTACATTACGTTTTCGTGGATACCGATTTTTATCAGCTGAGTGATATTGAAGAAATGTAAAATGGTTTCCGTGTTTACATAGCCTGATGTAAACGCGCGGGAGGTTGGGAGAACACGAGATAAGCGTAGGAAACCGCAACGCGAAGCGGAGTGGTTTCCAGCTTATCAAGCGTTTTCCAAACCTCCCAAGTGTTTACATCAGGCTATGTAAACACGGAAACCATTTTACATTTCTTTTATAAAATAACTAATGAAAGAGGAACGACGTTTACTTACGCTCATGTAAAATGGTTTTATGGCCAATCAGAGCGCGCGTACTATTTGAATTATTTTATAATTGATTTGGCAACTTTGACTTTGTGTAATGTGCATTTTGTTCAAAATATGCATTCCAAAGTATGAATTTCGGATCGATGCTAGCTTTCTCTACTTCAGAATTGCCGATTTTATTTAATTAAGTTTTTTTTCCCAAATTGCCATTTAATTTTTGTTCCGAGGCGAGGCCATACAAACTCTGTTCCGTTGATCATAAAAAGCTTTTAACCTTAAATCATCAATAACATTCTCTATCCCTTTATATCGAATGACAGTTGATTCTTTCTTTTGCTGTCACGATAATGAACGCAACGAAATTAATATTCCTTCGTAAGTTCGTTTAAAGGTTACGACACGTCTGTATCCTAAACCTAAATTAAGAGCTAGAAGTCTGTCTATGCTTATCGCAGTTGAAGTTAATAACGACACCAAGCACAAAGTATTTGAGGTGATGATGCTAAAGGTTGCAAAGTAAAAGCAAAGATCTCCTCGCCAATCTTGATGTTTAGTCAAAAGTGACGCCAAATATAGGATATACAGAGGCTGTGAAATACAACCATTAAGCAGATCAGTTAAGGCCAAACATCGAAACAGAAGCTTCGAGGGCGGATGAAGCGCACATTCTTTGTGAAGAGCAAAAAAGATTAAGGTATTTCCCAGAGATGCAATAATGGACAGCAAAACATTAATAACCAAAAGGACAATTGTGTAAGATATTTGCAAATCATTAGAAGCAGCGATACAAACTTTAGCTCGCAGGCTGAGGGGATTTTCAATGCTGTTACTCTGAGCCATGTTTGAATCAGTTCAGTAGAACGTGATGTTATAGAAAACAGTTTCTTTGTATTTATATACACATTGACAACAGAGGGAAAATATACACTATTTAAATTAATGCTATGCAAGCATAGGTTCATCTAAGATTACTTTATCGATGAGTGATAAATAGCAGGCGCCAGGCTTTGAAACTAAACGACTCTATGATGAAGATAACAAAATTATTTTTGGTTACAAAAATTGCTTACAATTTCGGCAAATTAGCGAATTTCTGGGTAAAGACGTTTTGCACAAGTCACAGATGTAGCATGATTAGAGTTTAAGAGTGATTAAGCGATGTTTTCATTCGTTCTGGCGAAAACGTTGCTTGAACACTTTTTCAATCAGCTTTGAATAAGTAAATATGAATCTTAAATTCTGATTATAAATTATCGGTAAAACCGAAAGAGAGGAACGAAAAAGAAAAGGAAAAATACAAACGAAACATATGCAATGATCGAGAATGGCCTGAAATAAGGCCAAAGAAGCAAAAACACTAAGAATCATTAGATTCAAACGAAAAATACCCATAGCAAATAACGAATGAAAATCGAGAGGATATATTGTCTCAACATTTTCTCTTGGTGAAAATCGATTGAAAGGAACAAATGTATTCAAGTCAGCAGTTTTAGCTTAACAGTTTAAATTGGAAGTCAAAAATAAACCGGAGCATTTTAAAGTTTTATTTCCGGGTTAGGATTCTACTGACATTCCATCTGCCATTTTAAGTTGCTGTTTGTTTTGCCTATACCAAAGACAAATTGTTGTTATGGTTTGCATAATAGGTCACCACGATATCTAGATATGACGTCTGTTGGAAAGCTGCATGTCAAACTCCTTTTAAAGCAATTGCATTATTTTACATTTATGTAGAACAGTAAAGTAGGTGCAGAAAATGACTTGCTCCGTGATATCAACACTAAATCGCGTTTCTCTTTTCGCGCGATTTTTGTTTATGTTTTTTTTTTACTTTTGTTTTGTTTTGGCTTGATTTATGTTTTTGTTTGTTTGTTTGCTTTTCGTTTTAGTTTATATTGTAAAGAAGAAGAAAAAAGACCGAATACATCGTAATTGTTAGTCGAGAGCCAGCTGTATTCTCTTTGGAGTCTATGATCGACAGATTAGCTCATAGCTTGTCACCACGATCTGTACGAACCAACGTTTAAATGGTCTTTCTTTGCCCTCCAATCAGTTTTCCGTTTCCAGTTATTGGCCGGGTCTCTTTGCATTTTTAATGAATTTGATACTGAGGCCTTTTAGTGGCACTGTGTAGTTGCAATGAAAACAGGCCTCTATTTTGGAAGCTTTTAAGTTTGGCTGATTAGGTTAAAAAAAATTAACATAAAACAAAAGGAGGATCACCTCTGTTAAGCTGAAATGAAATACGAAAAAGAACCTTTTTAAAACGCCCTACGGTACATTTCATTTTCGTTGAAATCGATTTTTTTTCTCAGCTGAGTGACATTTGATTCTTGCAACTTTAACTTCGTGTAATGTGCATTTTGTTCAAAATATGCGTGCCAAAGTATAAATTTCGCATTGATGCTAGCTTTTTATACATCAGAATTGCCATTTTTTGTTTAATTTAGATTTAATTTTTTCATAAATTGTCATTTAATTTTTGTCGTTTATTGCCAAACATAAAAGAGAGAACAATCTCGTGCTAACAAACAAATATTACATCTTTCTCATAAGTAGAATAATAACATAAATTTTTAAAATCTATTTATGTAGTTGTTTAGTTTTTTGTTGTTGTTAGTGTAATTATTTTTGTTATTACTGTCGTTGTGTTTTCGCATATTGACCCTCAGCAGCGTATTTGCTCAGTTTGTAGTAGCGCCGAACAAGAATCTGGGAGGTAGGGCCACCAATCCTGTTCAAGCCTGAATCATTTCAGTCTCCTTTATCAAGTAAAATGTGTTGAAAAAAACTTCCACTCTCGTCTTCGGATGCAAGCAATAGATGGTGAAGTTATCACACCGTGAGCGTTAAAACAAAATTATTACTTTCGAAAAACAAAATGCAAAACAATATATTTTTTCAGCCGGTGCTTTATCAAACAAAAATATTATTAACGCACTGTTATTAACCTAATTCTAGTCACGTTTACCGATGATGATGTCAGAGCTAAACGAGTTTCGCATGGCTTACACATTCGGCCTCAAGGATATTAACGATGTAACCCGTTCAAACTAGAATTTAAAATTACGCTTGAACACGGCAAGGCCATACAAACTCTTTCCCATTGATCATAAAAACCTTTTAACCTTAAATCATCAATTACAATCTCTATGGTCATTGATTCTTTCGTTTGCTGTCACGATAATGAACGCAACGAAATTAATATTCCCTACCAGTCTCCACGTCTCGGTTCAAAAGATAACTAAGCATTATTGCTGATCGAGTGGATTATGGGAATTTAAAAGAAGATCTTTACCAATTTAATGTGCATCCGTTCGTTGTAGATGTTTATTAAAGAAATGTAAAAATACTCTGACTCTAAAGCTCCCTTTAAAAAGGAAACAACAGACTTACTATGCCCTTAACTGCTGCTCTTATCTCGTTAATCTTCCAACAGTAAAGAAAGGGGTTTAAAGATGAATTGAGATACACCAAAGTTACCGCTATTCCCCAGGCGGCGTAGAGCGCCGATGTTGGCGCTTTGGAGGAAACTAAGCCAATAGTTACGATTATCGGTAAGTAGCAAATAGTCAGTGTCAGCTGAATCCAAAGCACACTAGAAACTGTTTTCTTGTACCGTGCATTATTCAAAGCCACGCTGTCTGTACAAAGAGTTCCGTGATTATTAATTCCCCCATTTATTTTCACGCGTCGCTGATGTTGACGAATTTTCCAAACGATTTTAGCGTAGCAAAAAGAAGATATTGCAAGACTGCTAACACACATTGCAGCTCCTACAAACATCTCAGCTTTGTTGTAGTCCAACATGGGATATGAGGATGACACAGACCCGATGGATACCACCCACAGAAATAAAAGAACGAGTGAAGTTCGTTTAAAGGTTACGACTTGTCTGTATCGTAAACCTAAGTTGAGAGCTAGAAGTCTGTCTATGCTTATCGCCGTTGAAGTTAATAACGACACTAAGCACAAAGTGTTTGTGGTGATTTGATCAAAGGTTGCTGAGTAAAGGCAAAGATCTCCTCGCCAATCTTGATGTTTAGTCAAAAGTGATACCAAATATAGGATATACAGAGGCTGTGAAATACAACCATTAAGCAGATCAGTTAAGGCCAAACATCGAAACAGAAGCTTCGAGGGCGGATGAAGCGCCGATTCTTTTTGAAGAGCAAATAAGGTTAATGTGTTTCCCAGAGATGCTATAATGGACAGCAAAGCGTTCATAACCAAAAGGACTATGGTGTAAGATATTTGCAAATCATTGGAAGCAGCGATACAAATTTCAGCTAGCAGGCTGCGGGGATTTTCATCGCTAAAATTTTGTGCCATGTTTGAATCAGTTCAGTAGAACGTGATGCTGTAGAAAAACAGTTTCTTTGTATTTATATACACATTGACAGCAGTAGGCAAATATACCCTATTTGAATGAATGCAATGCTAGTATGAGTTCATTAAAGGTTGCCTTATCGATGAATGACAGATAGCAAGCGCCAGGCTTCGAAACTAAACGAATTTATGATGAAGATAACGAAAATCATTTTTTTAAAGGAATTAAATTAGCGAATTTATGGTTAAAAATGATTTGCGAAAGTCACAGATATAGCATGGTTATAATTTAAAAGTTATTAAGTGATGTTTTCATTCGTTGGGCGAAAACGTTGTTTGTACACTTTCTCATTCAGCTTAGAACAATTAACTACGAATCTTAACTTCTGATCATAAATTATCGGTAAAACCGGAAGAGAGGAACGAAAAAGAACTTGAAAAATACAAACGAAACATTTATAATGATCGCCTGAAATAGGGTCAAAGACGAAGCAAAAACACTAAGAATCATTGAATTCAAACGAAAAATACTCATAGCAAATAACGAGTGAAAATCGAGAGGATATATTGTCTCGATAATTTCTCTCGGTGAAAATCGATTGAATGGAGCAAATTTATTAAAGTCAGCATATTTAACTTAACAGTTTAAAATGGAAGTCAAAAAATAAACTAAAGCATTTTAAAATTATATTCCTAGTTAGGATTCTATTGACAATTCATCTGCCATTTTCAGTTGCTGTTTGTTTTGTGTATACCAAGGGCAAATTGTTGCTATGGTTTAGAATATAGGTCATTGTTGGAAAGCTGCATGTCAAACTCCTTTTAAAGAAATTGCATTATTTTTCATTTGTGTAGAACAGGAGAAAAGGTACAGAAAATGACTTGATTGGCGAAATCAATACTCTATCTCATTTCTCTTTTTGTGTGATTCTTGTTAATGGTTTTTTTTACTTCTGTTTTGGTTTGGTTTGATTGATGTTTTTTGCTTGTTTGTTTGCTTTTCGTTTTAGTTTATATTGTAAGATAAAAAACCCGAACCAAATTGCAGTTGTTCGTCGAGAGCCAGCTGGATATCTCTTCGGACTGATATCACTGTCAGCAGAACTCGTAGGCATTGTCCATTATTGCAGACATACTCTTGTAACAATTGAAAACGGTTGAAATTGTCAGCAGAAAATGTCGTGCTAAATAGTATTATTCTGAATAGAGGTGATAGAAAAGTTGAAGCCTTTTGAACGACTCAAAAAATATATTTCGCGATTATTTTCACAGCTCCCAATGCGCAAGCTTTTATTAATGTTTATTTTTAGCGCACTTGAACACGCAAAGTTAATTCAAACACAGCTTCTAATTTGGATTCGCACAAAATAAGAAAAATCACACTGTCGGTGATTTACAGATGCAGATGCGTGAAAAATAATAAACTGAGCTTACAATTATTTTTCATGCGGGAAATGATTTCATTAGAGATAAAGCAAAGAATTGGTTTGCCTTTGATAGATGTGTGGTGTTTGCAATCACCTGCTGAACATGGTCGTGATTATTTCTTGTGCGCTGGCAGGTAAGTCTGTTTGTTTCAGCAAAAAAAAAAAAAAAACGAAATTAATACTGAAGCGCCGGTAAATTGTGAACTAGAAGATACTTTTCTAGTTTCTTCAAACTAAAAGTTATGGACTCTAATTTAAACACATGAGTTGTAGTCATTTCATGGTCTTTTGTTTTTGTTAGACTACTCGACTCGAGTGATTCAAAACTTTGATAAACAAATGGGATTTTTAATCTCTCATTATTTGAACTATTTCGGCCTAAGTGGTTCCTTTTTCGATTCCATTTTGACATAATGTCACTCTGAAAATAAAACGTTTTAATAAAATTCATGTTCTTGCATAATCACCAGTAAATGCAGCGAACAAGACAAACGTTCAACGTGTTTGAATTAACTCCGAAAAATGGAACATTCTTCTGCCGACGGAAGCCAGAATTCACTTCGATTTCTTTTCTGTGTGGAAACGCCATTAAGATTTCACCGAAACCATGTCATATATCCAATAACCGTGGTTGCTTTTCTATCCATCACGGCATTTGTTGGTAATGTTTTCATCTTAATTGCTCTCAACAAGATATCTTCGATTCACCCGCCATCCAAACTTCTGTTCCGTTGCTTGGCTGTCACGGACATTCTCGTCGCTCTTGTTGCAGGGCCTCTTCATGCCGTTTACTTGTTTTCGATAAGAACAATGACAGAAGAAGGAAACATTGTCTGTTTATACGCAGCGACATTCTCGATCACCATCGCTACAACTTTGTGCGGTGTATCGCTTTCCACATCAGCAGCCATCAGTTTGGATCGACTTATGGCTTTGGTGTTAGGACTCCGCTACAGACATGTTGTAACATTCAAACGAACCTTTTCAGTGGTGATTGGCTTATGGGCACTTGGCATCATCTTGACCGCTGTGTCCTTTTGGAGATTTACTCTCAGCAAAAGTACGATCTGCATCGCTTTAGCAGTATTGGTCTTTTGTGTCACAGTGTCTGGTGTCGGTTACACCAAGATAGTCCTTATACTTCGCAATCGTGAAACTCAAATTGCAAGTCATTCACAAGCAGCATTCTCACCAAACATTTCGCGTTTAAGAAAAGTTGTTTGTAGTGCACTATGGGTACAGGTGATTTTAGAAGTGTGCTACGTCCCTTTCCTCGTTGTTACCACACTATTTATTTTTAATAAGAGTGGGAGAACTCAATCTCTGTTTATCGCCTGGGAATTTACGGGAATTTTGATTTTCTTCAGCTCGTCGCTTAATCCATTTCTTTATTGTTATAAAATCCCGGAGGTGAGACAAGCGGTAAGGCGCACAATTCGACAGGTGTTTCGTTTATCAAACGAGGCTGATGCAGTGATAAATTCTACCAGATAGTAAGAATCTTAGATTGGTAAACTGTATTCTGTCTAGCTTAGAAATGGATATTTATCTCGATGTAACAAAACCCACAACATTATTAAATCTACCAATATCGAATGTGTGGCTCACTATTCGAATTTGTAGTAACTCGTTTTGTTCGATCGAGTGGTTGCAATCTTTCTGCAAATATTCTAAGTGGCGGATCCAGACCTTGAGTAAAGGGGGAGGCCCGTTTTTTTGTCGCTTGCCCTGCCGGCTTTTCTTCCTTCTGCGATTCTTTTTCTTTTACCTAAAACATCCAAAACATGGGGGGGGGGGGGGACGGACGGGCCCCACTCCTAGATCCGCCTCTGTATTCCCATGACGTCTAGATCGAAGTGAGTCAACCCGTGGGAATTATGTTGGTCAGCGGGATGCAACGCTTTCGCATAAAATCGAGGAAGAAAGACCGGAGGTCAGTCAGTCAAAGATGACACCAAACCCCTGGATTTCGCGCAACATCCAGAAAGAAGCGACAAGAACAGTATGCGTTCTCTTAAAGTGGAACACAATAAATTAATGCTCGTATTCATCCCTGTCCAAATGCAGCCAGCTGACGAAGGATCATTTTAAAACATTCCACATTTGGAAAACCATACAGGCACCTGACACAGCGGGTAATCGAAGAAGTAATTCAGAAAACCATGTTTAATCAAAACTTATAACAGCAACGTTCGGAATGGGTAACGCAATGGACAATGGAACGTCATCATCAAAAATTAATTGGAGTCATTGAAAAAGGAAAGTTTCATTTATTTACCTATGAAAATGAAAACAAGGGTGTTGAAAAGCGCTATTTGCAAAAATTTTCTCTTTTCATATATTGCTTATACCTAAGGAATCCTTTCAATTCCAGGAGTTACCAAAAAAGGAATTCCTTTTCAAAATATCAAAATACATCTTTCAGACGAATAACGATGAAAAGGAAATCGGTAAAGAATACTGTTTTACGAAACGTCAAACCCTAAGTTCTAAATGAAAGAGAACGTTGACATTTAGAGCTGAGAATTGAATGAAGATCTGGATCTTGGAGGTCAAAGGTCAAAGGTCGAATCCTCCTATGCCAGCACCTTTCTAAATAGACCATATTAAAAAAAAAGTTAAACTTAGGGATTTTAATGGTTAAGCGCAAAGTTTATCTGCATTGATTCAAAGAAGTTAGCAACTAATAAAATGAGACAATATGCCACAAAATCAAACACATACTTAACATCAGTTGGCTGTACTTCTCTTTGAGGATTTAAAGAGCGCAAGGATGATTGACAGTGGAGATAAAAGTAGATTTTGATAAAGCTAGCGAGATATCGTTGCAAATTAATGACTAAGGATCAAACCCAAAATCTATTGAGGTGTCCATGGAGTTTCTCTTTCCAGCTCGTTGGTGTGTAGGCAGCAACCAAATTCCTAGTCGTCTTGCCTTCTCCTCCTCTGTTTTGGAGACGTTGAACAGCATCATAGCTTTTTCACTAAGGACAGAAAACTTCCCTCGTGAAGCTTGGCCAAGCGAATTTGTAGTCAAGGCTGAAAGGGTTTAGTAAGAAGACATACATTAGAAAATGTTCAATTAATATCAATCGATCGATAACCGTTGTATCCTGCTTGTCCTATACCCGCGCGCTCATGAAAGCATCTACCGAGGGTGAAAACCAGACGGCTTGTTAAAAGGATTTGTAAGGAGGTAGAGGTCTGATCGAAAATCCTGGAACACATGATGATAAATCAACTTGTAGAAAGGCCTTTCTATACGAGATGTCATCCTCTGAAATCGTTTCGATATCTATCTAAGACAACTATTTTTTCACAAAATCTTGCAGAGCAATACAAATAATATATTTCTATCCCGTCGAGAATCAAATTATAGCGTTAACTTTATCCTTGTTATCAAAAAAACCTGAGAGGACTTTTTGGAAGAATTTCATTTTTCCCTATTTTTGTTTTTCCTCTATTTGTCACAGTCTGTGGATGATGATGACAGAAATAATGATGATGATCACTATGATAATAATAATGATAATAGTAATAATAATATGATAATAATTAAAAATTGTATAGACCACACAAGTGAATAGTTATTTTCGTACAAACTTATTGGCTAGATCGGAAGTGAATAGCAAGGACTATTCACCTCCGAGCAGCCAAAGAAACAAAACCGCGCTTCGAGAGTTAAATTTTCGACCATTTTTTGTTGTATTGAGAGAAATAAACTATTTTTTCGGCAAGTGTATCTGTATCTGTATTAGTTACCTCCAGTGTCGGTTAAAGTGGTTGATATTTTTCTTGCACTTTCGCGACCTGATAAATATCCACCATTATTCATCTCCACTTTGGTGAAAAATTGTTTATTATGATAACAATAACAAAACACAATAACACTGATAACTATGATGATGAAAACCAATACGGTGATGACAGTGATAATGATGAAACAACCGGCTAATTACCTCCAAAACGGTTTCTTATATGCGGTCTCGGTGGATTCTGGAACTGCACTCGTACCCCTCCCGGTAATCTTAAGTTATTCAAAACTGCTGTTGTACGGAGCTGGTTTGTGCCGGGCATGGGTGTAGTGACGGAGGGAAAATGAGCATTCATGTGATTTCTACTCCTTCTTTGCCAGTCTGCCCATATCTTATCTATAAAACCATGGTGCAGCATAAATTCAGGGGCAGCAGCCGAGTCGAATGAACACATGGTGCCTCCAATTAAGCAGTGTACAGTGTCATGAAGATTTATTCGCAGCGCAATCTCGAAGGAATCAAATTCCGAATGAGGAATCCTTAACACCTCTGCGACTGCAGCGGAATCAGGGGTATTGTCACTTAGATTAAACTGGCGACGGAGACAGCCACCCCCGGCTGATGGCACAACATTCCAAACTCCTCGCCTAAACGGACCACTTGTCACACACTGTTGAGGTGTTTGTTCTCCATTCCCACCAAAACCACTATTTCCTGAGAACCACAAATCAGACGCTCTACCGCGCCATGGAGAACGTGATACCTGGCTCCAGTCCCAGTAAGGTACTGTCACTGTACAGTCTACGCGTCGAAGAAGGTTCTCATATTGCAGCATGTACCATCTATGCCATGGTAAGAAAAAATCTCGCTGGTGAATCCCAGCATTGAATATTGTTCTATGTTGGGTTATTACTCTGTCATATTCTGGTTTGTATCTGGGGTCTGTTGACACAGTGCGAACAATTCTGACGTATTTTTCACGGTCTGCTCTTGACATGGCTGTAAATTCCCGTCTCACACGAGTGCACTGGATAAAGCGACCACGTGAACACATACACCGCTGGCCACATCTATCGGTTACTATGCTACTTTCCACACAACCTGTGAGGAAACCATGGAAACATAATTATCAGATCTCTAGACAGCTAAAAAAACAAACATTACTTTGATTTGAGAAAGCTAAAAAACTTCCTTTCAGTTAAGATGATACAACTTTCTTCAGAGGCACAAACATTCTTGCTCTTATATCTTAAGTTGCTTTCTTAAGTAACATTGACATCCTGAAGATAACTGTCAAGAATTGAAAATAGTGAAACTGAAGAAAGAGGATTTCCTCAACTGTCTTTGTCTACACTGAGAAGGACATGAGGATTACATTTCTAATTCACTGATAACCATCACTTCAATACATCAAGAACATTCTCCAAAGTGTTACCTGGACAGCGGTTGGTATTGCATGAACGGACTAAAATGCTCCTTCCTGGACATGTGGACCCTCCATTTCTTGGAGGGGGGTTGGTACATGTCCTAACTGTTCGCTGTGATCCACCCCCACAACTTCTGGAGCAGGAGCTCCACCGTCGCCAGCGTGACCAGCCTCCATTAACTAAAGTTAAACAGCAACAAAGATACAAACAACAATTGAGAAAAATGCTGCCATGCTCCTTCTTGTTATTACCACTTACGCGTTGATTTATGTAGTTATATAGTTTTTATAGAAAATGTTGTCGTTAATCTTGGTTTTATTTAATAACCGTTTGTCTCACGATGTAAGAGTCCGGCTAATCAATTGTATCGTCACGTTTTTGATAGATTATTTTCATTTTCGTGATCATAATGCTCCCAAAAAAAATCCGCGTTATTCGGAATTACTTCGGAATTTTATTTATGGTCACAAGGAAACTGCATATTCAGAAACTACAAACTGTCAGATCCATTCGAGTTGCAGATTTTTCTTTAAATTTAGATGTCTTTAATTACGTATTCTGTTGTCACAAAAAAGCCGCTCAGTTAAAATTAGTATACCGGGGCATCTCTTTGAGTTGCATCTCCTTCTTTGAGTGCTTGATCCTCGGCAGTTATTGCCACCATTTCTTGGAGCAGGGTTGGTGCATGTTCTGGTCCTGATTTGTGTTCCTCTACCACAGCTTCGAGAGCATGTGCTCCATGGCTGCCATGCTGACCACCTACCATGAACAACTGCAAAGGGATTTGTAGAACCCATGAAAAATGCGAGATGTTTTGCTCACTGGGGTGGAGGGCACAAACATCCAAAGTCCCCCTCCCCCATACCTTTGGATGAATTTTTTTTTTTTAATTTGACAACACGATTAGGATATCAATATTCCAATACTGGCATATTTTTCCTTAGAAAAAGCCAACTTTATTTTGAAAATATATATGTGTCACTAGGAAATAGTTATATTGCGTCGGAAAATCAATACGGAAGTCAGCAAAAAAACCTTCAACATAATTAATATTCTTCCGCCATAGTCAAATGATATGCAAATTAAACGACCCGTAGTTAGACTTTGGCTTTTTATTTCCTAAGATTTTTTGTCAAATTCCTAAATAATAATTTTATATACCAACGATACCAAATAACGAAAAATAGGAAGGATAGATGTATTTGACTGCGCAGTTCCCCGTTGGTTTTACCATGCACCGTTTTTTCCCGACTACTTTTGAAACATTTAAATAACTTTCAAAAAATTCTGCGCTATTGACTTCGGAATTACCTCGGAATTTTATAGTCACAAGGAAACTGCACATTCAGAAACTACAAACTGTCAGGTCCATTCGAGTTGCAGATTTTTCTTTAAATTTAGATGTCTTTAATTACGTGTTCTGTAGTCATAAAAAAGCCGCTCATTTAAAATTAGTATACCGGGGCATCTCTTTGAGTTGCATCTCCTTCTTTGAGTGTTTGATCCTCGGCAGTTATTGCCACCATTTCTTGGAGCGGGGTTGGTGCATGTTCTGGTCCTGATTTGTGATCCTCTGCCACAGCTTCGAGAGCATGTGCTCCATGGCCGCCATGCTGACCACCTACCATGAACAACTGCAAAGGGATTTGTAGAACCCATGAAAAAAGAGAGATGTTTTGGTCATTGGGGTGGAGTGCGCAAACATCCAAAGTTCCCCTCCCCCATACCCCTCCCCCCGCCCAGCAGCACACACCTGTTTGTGCCTAACCTGCATGTAGCTTGTCACCAAAACTCGTCTTTTTAAGCCGAAATGTGAAAATGATGCGTGAAAATGAATCATACTCAATGAACGATCGATTTAAAATTAGATGCTTTTCTAATCTTTACATAGAGCCTTCAACCTTCTGAGGTAAAGAAGTAGGATAAAAGGGGCATGGTACTTGTAATTTACAGTTCAGATATATGATTTTAGAGACGCTCTATCAGTTAAGCACGAATGAACTTTGGAGCGAAATCAATATATAAAAAAATCCCTGCGCAATCTTGCAAAAATAAATCCGATCGTTACGTTATTAGAATTCTCAATAAGATGACTGATATACCAATGCTGACAGGTAAAGAATAGCCAAGCACCTACCTCTACTATGGCAGCGGTTGCTGTTGCAAAACTGCGTCTGTGAGTTGGATCCAGAACACCTTGCACCGCCATTGGCTGGTAGAGGATTGGTACAGCTGCGTCGACGAGTTCGAGTTCCACCATTACAACTGGCGCTACATGAGCTCCAACGAGACCAGCTCGCCCATTTTCCATTTACTAATGAGGAACAAAAAAAAAAAATGAGATGTTTTGATTTAAAGAATCTTACACTGACGAAATCAAGACACAAGCTAACTGAAATCGGAATAAGGCACATCAACATTAAGAAAGAGAGGGAGAATGACGTTTTTTCTTCAATTCAGAGGAAGATAGGGGAAGACAGTAAAAATTTGAGAAATATATTTATCGTATCCTTGGGAAACAATTGTCGAAACAAGTTTAGCCAGCGATTATAGCTTGATTCTCCATTTAATATCGATTTACTAAGTATCTTACCTGGGGATGAACTTTGAACCCTGTACACGCTGCCAGATCCCATCCATCCCAGTCCTCTGTAACAGTACCAGCCACGGCCATATTTGCTATAATCTCTTTCAGCGCTTGGACCCCAGCGACATTCTGCGAAATCCTGAATAGAAAATATCCGATATCCTCGGGCGGCAGCCGCAGAGGCACATGATTGTATGATATGGTTACTATCAGACCACCACCTTGCAGGTTTAACTCTTAAAAACAGAATGGGGAATATCCTTTGACTTTGGTAGTTCACACCATCTTGGTAACATCCTAATGACGTGACTGAAACCGAACCTGATAAATAACAGAAAAACAACGTAACATTTTATTGAGATAAATGCAACGTTTGTGCTACAAACTAACTTGTACAAAGGTAGAGATTCAGTACTCACGCATTTTCTCCGACGATCACAATTTCTGACAATCAAGTTAGCCAGGTCACCACTGCAAAATCACTTGGAGTAACCATCGATAATACACTCGATTGGAGCAGTCACATCGATAAACTAACAAAGAAAGTCGCCTCCGGCATTGGGGCTATAAAACGAATAAGGCACCTTGTCCCTCAAGCAACTTTGCTTCTACTATATCAAGCTCTGATTCAACCACATTTCGACTATTGAAATATTGTTTGGGGAAACTGCGGGATAACTTTGCAGAACTAGGTACAGAAACTACAAAACAGAACAGCCCGTGTTTTAACTTATTAAAATTATGATGCCGATGTTGGTCACTTCTTTGAGCTCCTAAGATGGAAAAACCTAGCTTCCCAGCAGCAAATACAAAGATCCTTAATGAGCCTCTGCATGGTTCAGCTCCAGATTATTTATGCTCTAAATTTGAAAGGCGAGAAACTGCGTATAACCTAAGAGACTCTGAGAACAAGCATAATGTTCCTTTGCCGCGCACAAAATGTTACAAAAACAGCTTTAGCTATAGCGGCGCCACTCTTTGGAACAGACTTCCTCGTGACATCAGACAAGCAGAGTCCTTTGGGTTATTTAAGCGTGTAATTAAAGAAGTACGTTCAAGTACGGCATTCGTGGAAAGCAGCTTTAGTTAGGTTTGTGTTTAAGTATAGTTTTTATAGTATCTTATTCATTAAATGCATGTTTATATATTTGAATGTTTTTATGGCTGATGAATTGTCCGTAGGTAAATAAAGATTATCTATCTATATATGAAACCCTTTAATTCAAGCGGCGAAAAAGCGCAAATCCAATGAATGTAAGCGGCCTAAAAAAGTGTCCCTTTCAGTGAATTTAAGACAAAGAAAATGTTTACAACAGCAGAAAACAATTTAATTCTAGCCGGTCATCTTTTATTACTTGAAGAACTACTGTAAAAAAATAGTAAACAAATATTTGGCTCATATTAGCGTAGATATTTTCACTGTTGTTCACAAACGGCTGAAAACAGATGGCAAAAAAATTCAGCTTTTGCTGACTGTTGTAAACGTCATGCTTAAATTCTCTGAAGGAAAACCTAAAGGCGGGAAGGGCAGCTTCTAATTAAGAGGGAGAAAGAGACTGTTTTTAAGTAAGAATTGTGAGAGACACAAGATGTAAGACTCATTGGTGTTTCAATACGATGCTTCAGTGGCGGTCTCGTAATAATCTCTGCAAAAATCAAACCCACGGCCTATTAGATAGTCTTAATATTTATTAAGCCCGGTGTGAGCAAAATATTGAAAATTTAATTTCAAAAGACCAAAGCTGTGATGGATGATTCAAGAAGAAAACAGAAAGATTTCACTCTCCAGCTCTAATTGAATCAGCTTAGTGGATATTAGTCTTCAGGACGTAGGAATTCGCCCCATTTAGTTTGTTGGTCTTCATATCAGGAAAAAGAAAGTGGAAGACTTTAAAAAAGTAAGCTAAGCAATGATGTATAGCTTTCTAAGCTAACTTTTGCTCATAAGGAACGTATCTAACCACAGGCTGCAACCTCAAATGTAGAGTTCTTAAAATGGCGTGGAATATCATAAATAAAAAAAAAAAAGTGTTCGGATTTCATTTCCATTATGTTAAAATAACTCTTCGTCAATGTAGACTGAATTTCGGTCATGTCAGTGTAAAATCACAAAGACGGAGTATTTGACGTTAATACTGGCCTTTACTAGTCATCGCAACTGTCATTTTTTCCAGATTTTTCTAACTTTCATATATATTTGGTATTTTGCAGTATGAGGTAAACTCACCGTGTCTCAGTGGGGGAGTAATTCGAATAAGTTAAATTTGAATTTAGCCTGTCTTCGCCCGAGGATGCACCAAAAATGTTTGATTGCCGAGATAAAAAATTGAGGCCATTCAGACTTACGCATAATGTTCTTGTGAGACGCCTTAATGACTCGAATAAGCTATAGTGCATGTCCCATTTTTTTTTAATGTGGCAACACGATTGTGATATCGATATTCCAATACTGGCATACTTTTTCTTAAAAAAAAGCTCATTTTATTTTGAAAATATTTATGTGTCACTAGGAAATAGTTATATTGCGTCGGAAAATCAATACGGAAGACAGCAAAAAAACCTTCAACATATTTGATATTCTTCCCTCACTGTCAAATGATATGCAAATTAAACGACCCGTAGTTAGACTAAGATTTTTCGTCAAATTCCTAAATAATAATTTATGTACCAACGATACCAAATAACGAAAAATAGGAAGGAGAGTTAAATTTGACTGCGCAGTTTCCCGTTGGTTTTATTATGCATCGTTTTTTTTCCAACTTCTATTGAAACATTCAAATAACTGTCACGCACGCATTTAAATAACTGTCACGCACACCATCCGGGGTACTCCTAAAGATATTATCTGTAGACTTCCTTGTAAAACGTAAAGAGACTTCCAATTAGCAATTTCTAATTTCGGTGAAAAAAAAAATTATAATATAATCGGGCGTCATTCCACAGTACAAGATTGGAAAATCATTCAGCGCATTGGAATATCCGTTTATGACGTTAAATAAATACTGTATGTTTTAATTAACATTGGCCTTTTTAACTAGTAAAATATCATTATCCGATGACTAATTTTTGGATCCTCATCGTTAATTAATTGAATTGTAGAAGCGACACGAATGGATTTTATTATGGACCTAAACCTTACCTTTGGATTTTGAGAAATCCTAGCCTAGTTCATAATTTAGGTTTTTTTATTTTTCCTCATTTTTTTGCGATTTGCTTTTCTTCTTTAAGCTACTGATATGGTGTTGAGAAGTGTTAGTTACCTTGTCTCTTCGAATGAACGTTTCGGCAGTTTACGAGAAGAACCAGGAGGATGTAAAACTTTCTCCAAGCTGTCTCATGGGCCATTTTGTGGTCACTGCACCATAAAAAAAAAATTAATAATAACTAGATTACTTCGAAGTTGCAAATTCTTAACCCCTTATTGCTTCAAATCACTAACAATTCTGCTTTCAAATGCTTTTTCTTTAGTAAAGCTACAATACTTTCACGACTCGATTCTAGAAATTAGAAATAAACAATTATTTACATTCTGCGGGAGAAAACCGGTTACTTTAGACGAATTTATCTTAATAAAGGTTGTCCTGAGTAGAAATCTGAACGTTGCCGGTTAGATTTTGTCATAATGTAAAGGTGTATCACAAACAATATTTAGCAACCCAATTAGAGCTAAAACTTCCTAATTTCTAGAGCAATGAAATTAATACCTTTTACTCGTATTTCTAAGACAAAGCCATCTTTAAACAACATTATAAAGAAAATATTATAATAACGAATGAACTCTTACCTGTAAAAGGTTTAGATGAGAGAGCCTTTTCAACACACGAGAAATGCTGAGATGTGCAGGCACCTATTCATTACTTATGTCGGTTAAAATACTGCTTAAGTCATGGATCAATTAATAATCGGACGATAGACCGCGAACTAGGGGAGGATACCACGTCCTTTATAGGGCATTGTTGACCGCACTACTCAATTTTTTCGATAGCTTTTAAGTACGTGCTTCATTTTTGACGCAACGAGGCATTGATTTCTATGACCGCAAAAACGTTCACGGCGAGGGCAATATCACACAGTAACCAATTTAACAGTATTGAGCTCTCGACCGGACTGATGGTCATATCGGATATTGATTAACCTTGGCTGAGGTTGAGAGGGCTCGTCAAATTGAAGCTATTTTTTGAACTTTATTTAAGGAATTGACCACAGGGCTGTAGGAAGCACGACGGACTCCCTTCCACCAAGCTAAGCTGGGCGATATTTCCTCTTATGATTTGCTATATTGCTCTTCAGACCGCATAGAGCGTATGTTCGCATTTTCCCGTTTTATTTTTGGACCAAGTTAAAAAATTGAACAAGGAAATCTTTGCGAGAGGGTTATTTGGTTTGCCACTGCGTAATTTAGAGTACGAAATACGTGAGGTCTACATCTAGAAAATTTAGAGGAGAGAGTTTTTGTAATAGGTTTTGAGCGTTTTTGTAGGATGGGCGACGTTCACAAAATACAAATTGCATTGTAAGTTCCTGATCCTAAGGAAGATCAACGACTATTGGACTTTGGTATGTTATGCGCTTGAATAACTTTACAGTAAAAGCATTCCGTGCCTTTGCAAGAAGTTTAATTAGACGACATTACTGTAAGCACATATTTAGTTAGCATGAAATCGTTGCTTAACCCCTCAGATCTAACAAATGATTTGTTCCGACGAGTTGTGACCGAGTAATTTGAATAAGTATATTGAAATCTATTGGGCTATTTCGAAAATCATTCACGCTCAAATCTTATCATGCCAAGGAACATGTATGTGTTGGACTTTTTACGTATTGTATGAGATGTAAGGCATATCTGGTTTCCTTTTTTTTCGACTACGGCGTATTAGAAGCTTATTTATCCGAACGTCATGAATAATACAATAAAGAGTTATTATTAGCAATTTTACTTGATGTGCTCCATATATGACGCATCTTTACTACTTGAGAATTCTCAGCTAAGAGATCATTAATGATACTTTGACAGGAATGTAACGATATATGAATAGATTTCGAAAACTTCATGATTTTCGGGGGCAACGGAGGGGATCAGTCGTTGTCAACAGAGTATAAAGGGGGCATGAGGAAGGGGGGGGGGGGGAGAGCCTTGTTGGGTTCGGCGGTTAAGTCTTTATCGTGACCTAACCAAAATTTCCTTGATCCAACCCCCAGTTTATGAATTATGATCAGTCCATTGTGAGCACATTGAGGACTGGACGTCTTTGACGTATTCCAAACCCACTCCCCTTTAAAAAAAAATTCAAAGAATTTGAGAGCTGAGCCATTAGTTATGATAAAGAGAATAATTAGATTTATTTTTTTAAGGTTCCTTTTCACAAATGTACATGAGATTTTCATCACACTGAAAATCGTTCCAAACTCCAATTTGCGGTGGACCGTCGGGCCAGAAGACTCCATTGGCGATTTCACCGCAGTCCTGTTCATTATCCTCATCATTTGGTTGTTCATCGGCCCAGTTTGTATACTCTGCTGGTGTTCCATCTGTCCAGACAAATTCTCCTTCCTCGAGTTTATCCGTGAGTCCAATCCATGCCTCTCGATTTACCTCGCCTTTGGGGATTTGTAGGAATGTCCTCAGCACAAAAGTGTTTTCTTCCTCAGAATCTACCTTGACCAAGTGAGAGCTTATGTTTCGGCAGTCATCGTTTGCAGCATCCCATGTTTTCTTCTCCGTAAACAGTTTGTAGCAATTAGAATTCTCCCCGGGTGTTTCCCATCCTTCTTCGCATTCTTCAAAGAGAAAACAAACAAATACACAACTAAATAAGCCAAAAAGATTTCCAAGTGACTGTGCTACCACTGACTTGGCTTTCTTGCCGTTTACCGTGAATTTAACGCTTACCTGCAACACAGTGAGTGACAAGTAATGCCATAATGATTCCATCCAACCTCATCCTTGAACAATCCTACAAAAGAAGCAAATTCAGATGTTCTAATTTTCCCCGTGTCGTAAAGTACTTGTAAACAGGATATTTTTCCGATAAGATAAGATCCACTTTTGAAGGAATCTCAAGAGCAATTGTTGTGTTGTTCCCCCCCTCCCCCCACCAAATTGGAATTTCAGTTGCAGCCGAAGTAGTCATGGATAATAAAATCTCGAGGACGAAGAAAAAGGTAGAATTTAAGGCCACGGAGCAACCTTCCCGTTCCTAATTATCTTTAATCAAACAGTTAAGTGATAAATTATATAGGCATGCAATTTTTAGTCACTTTGCAATTATGCATTAAATTTTAACAGTATTTTTCTGTATTTCAAGTCGGTCACCCTTAATCAGGGTCAAGTAAACATCGATGTCTTCTCAAAATATTCGAGCTTGTCCGTCATCTTTTAGAGTTCTCTTCTATAAAGAAAAAAGTTTTCTCTGGTACAAAGGCACGTTGGGGATCGAAATATCACTGCCAAGCACTAAACGTTATTTAGAACCGTAAGACTCTTCAATGTTGAAACTAAATCCTTTTTTTTACTTCTAAAAGGACACAGGATTTAAACGGCTATGATACTCTAAAAACCTAACTACATGAAATGATTAAAAGTGTTCGATTAAGTAAATGCTTCATTTCAGCCACATAGCTGCATGTTCACTTTGAGAGCAAGTTGGAATACTCTCGGTAGAGAGGTCTTGCCTAATTACCTGCTACCAAAAAAAAGAGACGCACGCTCGTATTCTTTCTCTTTTTAACTTCTTAATAATACCAAAGACCCGGCCTTTTTTCCCAAAGTCTTTAACATTCAAAATATCGCTTAGATAGACGCAACTATTTCTCAAAACTCTATAAAGAAGAAAAAAAGAAAAAAAAGCAACTGATTTAAAAGAATATAATATTGTAACACCCACACAATAAGGTAAAAACAAGCTGGTAATTTGAAATACTACGACACCTCATTTCATGTGTTTGAATGTAACTCTATGCAGCACACTTACCTCCTCGAAAACAGCACTTTTCTTTTCGGGAGTTAATGGCCACGATCTCTCGTGAAAGCAGAATTATAAATGGAGCCAGGCATAACATGGAACGATTTCTTTTGGTCTTACAGACATTGATTCGACTATGTCATGAATCGAGCCACCAGATCTCTGAACAAAAGGAAAACCCAACCTTCTCTGATTCTATTAAAAATTTTCGCACCTTTCGTAAGACCACCTGTTCAGACAAGAAACTGAGACGACCATTTGGAACAGCAATGCTGCATCAGCGGTCAGCAGTCAGATAAATGCAATAAGAATCGATTTCATCGCCATGTAAATTGCATTGTTCTGTTTCCCTTTATTATGGGCGCTTAACATTGAACATCAAAGATTTGAGAAAGTTCTTACATGCAGGATGTTAACAGCTTACCACCTGAAACGGAGGGTCGGCTAACTGAAGCCTTGATTTTAAACTCTCACCACGTTAATATTCCCTTGTAGTCGTTTGACAATTTTATCGGTAATTTTTAACAGATTTGAGGATGAAGATGCATTTCGAGCAACGTCCGGGAAAAGAAAAAAAATCATTTTGATAAAATAATCATCATATATATGATTCCTATAGGGACTAATGGAATGATTTCCTGAAATTCCGTTTCTTTTTGATTATATAGTTCTCAGTTTTGCTTTAATTTAATTTTCGAAGTTGTGCGGCTTTTTCTTCCTCAGATTCCCACTGTTGAAGAAAAAATCATTTGAGGCATTCTGGTCAATACTTTAATTTATGATAGGAAAGCAAACTCTTACAGTTCTCAATCAAAGTGACGTAAATAACATCCTTAGACCTGGCACAGCCATGGCCTGTAACAGAGGTTTGGGGAACGAATTAATCAAGTGGCTGAAATACATATAATTCGCGATTAAAATCGCCATAATGAAGTTAATAACGATGATGACAATAGCCAAGCCGATAGCAATAAAGCTTACAGACTGTTGGGTTTCAAGGTTAGCGTGTACGAGGACAGATTCACTTTAACTTCGGTTACAAATAATGATGTCTGTGTAACGTGAGAAACACAGACGCGACGTAGGCATACGTTCGAATCATGTAGCGTTACATCGATAAAGTCCTTCAAGAATAAAATCGTACCTTGAACACAAGCATTTATCAGTTACTCCGCCTTTTCACATATAAACATCAACGCCTTTTTACACTGGAAATCATTCCAAAGTCCAATTTGTGGCAAACCTCCGGGCCAGAAAACACCATTCACAATCTCGACGCAGTCTTGTTCGTCATCCTCATCATTGGGTTGTTCAGCCGCCCAGTTTGTATATTCTGGTGTCGCACCATCAGTCCACACAAAATCTCCTTCCTCTTTCTTATCTGAGAGTCCAGTCCAAGCCTCACGATTATTATCGTTCGGTAATAACTGCAGAAAACTGTTCAACAGGAAAATGTTTTCATCAGCAGATTCAATCTTTACCAAGTGGGCACCAGTTCCCTCGCAGGACGTCTTCGCATCATCCCATGACTTTTCTCCCTCAAACATTTTATAGCACTTGCTGTTAAACGATTTCCATCCCTGGTCACATTCTGAAATGAATAATCAGCAAAAATATTTCCAAGATTCTTCGACGGATAGCGGAGGCGTCTTGGATCTTGGAGAAGTCTATAGTCTTACCTGCAGAACAACTCCTCAGCATCACTAACATTGCTGTGATAATTCCAAGATACTCCATTGCTAGCTGCTAAAAAAAAAATCAATAAAATGTCAATTGGGCAAGTAGATACATTCCACATTATGCTATTCTTTATTATTCGGTTCTTTAGCTTTAGTCTGTTCTCACTAAATTCGTGGATCTTCAGGTAACAATAAAGCGTCGAGTTGAGTTCTTTTTTTTTTTTACAGCGAATCAAAGTCAACAAGAGGCCGACCTTGGTCTGGGGCGATATTAAATGTATATAATATCGTTCGTCAGCGGCAGGTTTCCCGAATGATTTCAGTAATTTAGTTATCAGAAAGAATTAAGTGTAGGCAGGAGTTAAAGAAAAATTTAAGGAAACAAGCAAACGAAGACAAAATTAAACAAGAAGCAAAGCTAGCAAACCATCACTCGGTAATGAATTGATTTTGATGGTTCACAAGGGATGACTGAGAGAATTGGCAAGACAGTCTTTGGAATAGTAAGAAAGGCATAGAGAAATTTTGAAAAGTAAGAAACAAACAAACATTCTAAATAAACAAACAATCTAAACAACAAACAGGAAAATACACTTGTCATCGAATGTCACGCGAAGTTGTAGTATATATTTCAATTTAGGAGCCAAAACATTGCTCTTAGATAAAATTATTGATCTGCCATCTTATATTCGATAAAAGTCTGTCAATCGAATACCAAACTCATTGTGATAGAGTTTACTTAAAGTCACTTCGAGCGTTAAACGATATTACAATAACCTATGGCATAATAGCATAACAGGAAGAACATTATTGTAAAGTATGCTCTCTAATCAAATTTTCTAGTTGATCACTTTTCTTTCGATAGTTTCATGTAACAGCTCATTGTTTCAATTAGGTAATTACCTTCGATGTGTCGCTCTGAGGAGTTCTGGTGATCTAAGTGAACAAAGCGATCCCCCAGTGAAATTTAACGTTAATTTGACTGTGAAAGCTGATGCGGGTAGGCTTCGACACCACCTGTAGAGTGATCATTAAAGAAACACGCCCCTGCTGTTTTTGAGGAGGTCAGATCACCACCCATGAATAAGGCCACCAGAGCAGCGCAGTCGTTTGAATCATTTAGTTATTGCATGGCTCCTTATTGGAATTCTTGGGAAGAAGTATGAAGTAAGTTGTTAGTTCTCAAAAGATTTCACTTAATGATCGGCAAAGATTTGATGCATCATGATAGCTTTTCACCTCTGTTTCATATTATACTTGTTGGAGTACCCAACAGAGAGAAAGAAAAACGAGATCCGAAGGTGTTTGTTACGCGGTACTTTGAGCTTCCACAATGACATTTCTCAAGTTTTCTAGGAACAATTTCACTCAATTTTGGACTGTAATGAAATAATGAGTAAATAAAAGTAACCTTCTTTGTTTACATTTGACCCGTAACACAACAGATAATAGTCTCAATATGAACAAAAGAGTTTCTGGTGATGTATCACATGCATGACATTGAAATGCAGCCTTCATATTGAATAAAAACTTTATTTTATGGTTGTAAAATTTTGGATGCGTGTACCCGGTTAGACATACACTCATAACTTTACCAAGCGTAACAAAATACTGTAACAGTTCATACTACAGCAGATGTCAGAGGAAGTCACCGATTTGCTTGGTGACCACTCGTGCTACTTAGTAACCGTTCGTCACCTGGGCGCCGCCATGTTTTCTTTGTTGATCACAAAAGTGATATCTTCAGTTTTTTCATCGATGTAGTTCTCAGGCCATCCGCTAAAGGCGGAACAGGCGGTTTTCTCAAGAGTAAAGTTTGTTTCTACGAAAACAATCGGTTCTCTTTTCATCGAAACTCATTTGCATGTCACGGGTGCGATGCTTGGGGGCAGTCACAGATACAGCGTGCAGCTAAACGGAAGTTGCGTGACATGACACTTACGCATTCACGTTTAAGTTTAATAAAAGGTAAATAGGTGACGTGATGATTGAAGCGACAGATTTTTAGAAGAGAGGATACAAAGTTCGTGGCGTGGTGGGTGTCGACGATAAAAAATAAAACAGGATTTGACGACCGAGAATAGAGTGTACCCCACAAGTTCGGTACACAGCGAAGGTATCACGATAGGCTCATGACGGTAGTAAATTATAAATTGACTTACAGTTAAATTATTCAATAAAAAATAAAGGCATTGCTTTAACAATCAAGATCACTTAAGTCGCTTCTCTTTGGTCACATCTTTTGTCTTTTGATAATTTTTTTTCCTTTAATTTTCATTATTAACGTCTGTTGTAACCGATAATTTGCATCAACACTTGGGTCTAATGAGCGAGCCTCTGTAGTATTTAGAGATGGAACGACGCTGCAGCCGTGCAAAACTCCTCTGCACACCATAAAATCTGTTTACCAAAGTCTCGCCCATCATTTATTAGATTCTCTTCTCTGCTAAATACTCTAAACGGAGTTCATTACCGAGCAGTAGCTTTTTTTGTCTTTTTGACTAAATAAAATAGACTTTGGAATAACCAAACGCTCTAAACTTGCATGTTATGGAAACAGCACAACTTTACCACGACAATGAAATTTAGGGTTAAACCAGGAACCAAATACAACTTTTAATGGATTCAACTTTATTTTGATATTCATCGTATACTTAATCGTCAGATACACTTTATTAATTCAAGTGATATTGCAAATTAATATAAGCTAACTAATACAACGGCTGCAACAGCTTCTCCAATTCTTTTGCACGTTTCACTTCAGATGGCTTTAAATGGAATACCTTTATTATCTTTTCAGTGACACCAGAAAACTGTCTCCGTGGAATATGGTGAAGAGCACTGAGACTTAGTCCTACAGAAGAAAATCAAACGAAACAGGCACATAATGATAATGATGATGATGATAATAATAATAATGATAATAATAATAATAATGATTTATTCACAGCTTATTCACATGAAAAGATGTGGCTCTTCATCTGTGAAGGCTCTACAAAATTACTAACTACAAGAATATACAATAATCAAGAAAAATTACAAGTATTGTAAAACTGCTAAGTTACTATGTGATCTATACATTTTACGCATGTGTAATAAATGAATGCAAAAGCGGTCTTGAGGAAGGAAAGGGCTTACAAGAAAGACAAAGCACGCGCTTTCAAAAATATTTTTCAGAGCCTACAGTATTCCCTAAAGTCCGAGCAGCTTCTTATTTTGACATTGACATTGATACTTTTTACTTGATGATGTACTCGTTTGCACTCGTATAACAACAGAAGAGGCGATGATTACCGATATCATCAATGTCCAACAAATGTTATATATTTTTTCATATAGTTTTTCAAGGTCCGAAAATTTGGAATTACTTACCCAATGGTATTGGGTAGTCTGAAACTTCTTCGAAGTTTATTACTGAATCTACAGATATACCAACTCTTAACATTGGTGGTTTGGCAAAAAAAATGTTTCCAATGAACGCGTATCGCTTATAGGCATATATTTTTTCTTTTTGTTTTAGCAGGAAGGAGTCCATAGTAGAAGCCCCATGGGTTCTTGAGGCCCTCTTGCCATATATTAATATATTGTTACTAACAAGTATTTTAAACTTAATGATTTTGTTATGAAACCCATCTTTACATCTATGAATGGCGAATAAAATCGGTATTGTATTGCGGTATTATAACATCACATTATGCGGAGCACTGAGTATGGTTGCCACCAAAACTCACGACAAACTCATTAAACCTGTGCTTTACTACGAACCCGGAAAGTTTAGACTGTTTGTTTTTTTTTTCTTGCCAATGAGACCACGAATTTTTGAAAACTGTATGTTTATTGCTAAATAACAGATTAATCAATAAGACAAAAAAATCTTCATTTATATGTATTGCAGATATTTTTTGCTTTTTCTACCTTTGAGAATATTCCCCCAATGATAATTTTACACAGAAAAGATAACATACCCACCTCTTAAAAGAGGTAATAAATTGGCGGCTTTCCTGGACGACTGATATTCTACTCGAACACCTTCCGGCTGCGACAAAAGGTTGAGTACGTGCTGAGGTAGCAATTTAGATCCTGGCATAACCTCTTTGATACCAGGAAAGAAGGCATTCTTATGAGCGTCACTTTTCTTCTGCCACTCGTCCCAGATCTTGTCAATAAATCCGTGGTGAAGAAAAAACTCCGGGGCAGCAGCTGAGTCTATCGAGCACATGGTGCCGTCTATCAAACAGTGCACAACGTCGTGAAGATTCACTCGGAGCATAAGCTCAAAATCAGTGAAGTTACTCGCTGGTATTCGTAAGACTTCTTGAACTGCCACAGAGTCAGGAGGGTTCCCATTAAACCTCCGTGCTAAACACCGAGGACCTGGCTCTGGTAAGGAATTGGCTGGAAGTGGCACGATGCTCCAATTGGCCTCTCTGAATGGTCCTGTCTGGACACAGCTATACGGCCCTATGCCGTTCCCGCCGAAACCAGAGTTCGCGGTGTGCCATAGGCTTTCTTTTTTCACAGTGCTGAATGGATTTCCAGACACTGAACTCCAATCCCAGTATGCTATCGTAAAATTGCAGGCTACTTGACGAAGGAGGTTCTCGTAAAGCAACATGAAATAGCGATGCCATGTAAGGAAGTGCGTTCGTCCATGAATTCCAGAGAAAAACTTATTTCTATGCCGATTGATTAACTCATCATAGTCGTTCTTAAATTTTGGGTCAGTAGAAGCTGTTAATATGACTTTAATGTACCGTTCTCGCTCAAGAGATGACATGGAAGTGAATTCTTTTCGAATACGAACGCAGTTAACCAACTGGCCTTGAACACAGGTGCATCTCTGCCCGCATTGATCAAATGAGGTACTTCCTTCTTGGCAAACTAGAGATAAAATCAAGACAATTACGCTTTTATTATAAAAATAACCATTATGTTACATATCATCGCATAAATTTCAAAGCTTTACAAATGTGACGAATCCTCAATTAAGATGCACAAAAAGAAACAACTGCTACATGTTTGTATATCTACAAGATATACGAGGGAAAATGTCACCAAGGCAGAGTCAGAGTTTGAAACTTCTCAATGGCTGAATTGTAGCAAAACAGTCTTACTCAGTTTGTTGCACTTCAGAATGTTGATTAGCAGACCCATTAACTTTTATGATGGAAGACTAAATGTAAATACACATTATCCTCTAGAAGAAGCCCCTTTGACGGAATCATACTGCGACTGACACTAACGAATTGTTAGACATACATGGACACGTGTTGTTGTTGCATGCTTGGGACTCCGAGCTACTTCCTGAACAGTTGAGACCACCATTGGTTGGAGTAGGACTGGTACAAGTGCGACTGCGTGTTTGTGTTCCACCAGCGCATGTTTGTGTACAGCTGCCCCAAGCTCCCCAGTTTGACCAACCACCATTGACTATATAGAAATAATTGACGCTTGATAGGTTATTGTAAATGATATCTATATGTTTCATTTTTCCAAGAAGAACTGAATCAATCACAGTCTGCTTGAATTACGTCGGCTTAATGATATGTGCGATGGACTTGCACAATGCTAAAAATATCTTGGAATTTTGTGAAAATTCTTAACTCCTACGGTAACTAATCAATGATCACCACAGCTGCACAGGTGATGCTAGATAGTGAAAAATGAAGTCGATCTCTACATGATTGGATGTGCGAGAAAAAGTGCTAAATATTTTCTATGCGGTTATAGGCACTAGTATTACTTAACAAACTGTCCTAACCGTAAAGTATTTCCTCGTCATATAATACACGATTTGCTAAACAGGGGGCATTAAGTACAAAATCTTTTTGTCCGTATCATCTTTGTAAGGAAACTTTTACCTGGACAACCATTTTTATAGCAGAGCTGAGATTGAGATCCAGGTCCTTGACAAGCAGCTCCGCCGCTTTGTGGTAGAGGATTGCTGCATGTGCGCATGCGTGATCGAACTCCACCATCACACGTTCGAGTACAAGTGCTCCAAACTCCCCAAGTAGACCATCCGCCGTTTACTTAGAACGAAAAGAAAATTTTACTTTACATCAGTCTGTTTTCGAACGGATTAAATAGATATTTGATCCAATATCTTATTTGGACATGAATACGTGTTGCAAGTTCGTGACTGGTCACTGTTTCCTTGACAACTTGTACCACTTCCACTCGGGAGAGGATTGGTACAAGTAGTCACACGTATTTGTGCACCACCACCACAAGTCTGACTACATCCACCCCAGATGCCCCACTCCGACCATTTACTATGAACTAGAAGTAACAACTAGGAGTTGAAAATTTTTACATCCGCAACTCATATTATCTCTTCCAAATCTTTATTCATTTCCTATCACCTTCTTTCGCGTCGAAAGGTTGGGATCGAGAATCGCTTCCACGGCAAGTAAGAGCACCTATACTAGGCGGGGACTGGAGCAGCTGCAACCGCTCCAGTCACGCCAGGCTAAATCATGCACCATTAGCTAAAAATTATAGAACACTTTGCAAGTTCATTATTACGCATTTTTTAACATTTGATATGAGTCAATCTTTGATTTAAAGCTAATTGCTTCTTAGCGCGATTCAGTAGTTATGGAGAAGGCCTTATGACGCACATGCAAGCGTGCCTATTGCATACGTTGAAAATGAAGATAGAAAGAAAGGGTAAGAAATCTTGATAGAACTCCTTGTCTGACCTGGGCAACTGTTGGTATTGCATGAATAAACCTCAAGAGAGTAATTCCCAACGCAGTCGGCACCGCCAGCTGCCGGTGAGGGATTAGTACAGGTCCGTATGCGTGTTTGCCTGCCGTTACCACATGTTAGGCTGCAGGCGCTCCAGGCTCCCCAGTTCGACCACCCACCATCAACTTAAAATATGAAGAAAATAATCAAATTTCTGAGGAAGAGATCTGCTTTATAAGTTATTAAAAATAAAAGTGATGTTTATGGATACAATAGAAGTGGACAGATATCAACGCAGTTTTCATTTGTGTTGGACTTAGGGAATTTGTAGAGGTAACAACATGATTCCGAGTGTAATTTGATGTTAATAAGCACGAGTAAATTTTTCAAATACAACAAAATGGATGTTTCATGGGACAAAGTTTAAATTAGACCCGAGAGAATCACAACATTCAGCTTGATGTGTTATGCCTACATTTTGCGGCGCTTGGTGTCCTCTTAATATTTTTTCTGCCTTACCCTTAGAGCACAAGAATAACACAAAGATGTAAATTTTTCCTCAATAAACTAACCCCGTATGGAAATGTCTTTGTGTAAATATTTGAATTCCGCAAAGATTTCTACGGCATTTTTTTGAAAAACATAATGCTTTTACGCTTCTCTACGTATAAGTAACCTCCTAGGTTTTTTTAAATCAGGGCTGCGGACTTTGTCACCTTTCGTTTTCGAAATCTTGAAGACGGAAACAGGCCGGACAGACCTCCGATGGTCAGGAAGCATCCCAGACCCTTTTGTCCCGGCAAAAAAAAAAAAAAAAAGCCGGCTTTGGTCGTAATTGTGAGACCATCTGGGCCACCAGGAAACATACTCCATAGTTCTTGATACCAAAGTACGATAATTTCTCTTGATGGCCTCTTGAGCACAGGCCTGAGTCACGTGACTCAAGTCAGGTAGCTTTGTCCAATCGATACGGTGCCTATAATCTAGATACGCTTCATAGAATACGAGTCGTAGGGGGGTTCTGAATAACATCCCTGGTAGGACACGTGAACTTGGCCTGATGCTACAAGAAGAAGAGTGAATGAAGTATATTATATTAGTATCCGTTTTGTTCTTTTCTTTTTTGTAGAAAAAGAAATGTGTTCTCGTAGTAATGCTCTTTTGTCTTCTTTCTTTCTAGTCCTATTTCTTCACGTAAAAAAAAATTGAATAAAAGAATATAAAAGAAAATGAAAGAGTCTCTTGTACCTTCGTTACAGCAAATCGGTCGTAGAAAAAAATGTGTGTCGCTTAGTTTCAAATGGTGATTGGATTTATATATTGAACCACCTGACCACCTGACCCCACAAACTCCACAGTTGTTAGAGTGTTCATAACGAGCTTTTCTACCTAGTTACTTCATTTGATGATTTCTGAACAGTTCCACTCGAAATACTGCCATTTTTTTCAATTTCCAACTTGCTAATCTTGTCTTTTCAAGCAAAAGACATAAAAGATCAAAGAAAGGTCCACTCGCGTCTTAAAAACAATAACAGCAAACCAGGCGTGATTGAAGTATGTCATCTAAAATATTGGACCACCCCTAACACAATACAGAAAATCCTGAGTAACTCTACAGGTGGTTAAATGTTAATAACCCGCTATTCTACTAAGTTCTTTCATTATTTAATTTCTAAACTTAAGGATCTTAAATTAAATGATTCATGCAAAAGCGAAACCTGCAAATGTGCTATAAATTTTTCCCCGTAATTTAAACTAGAAATCCTTACCTTCAACTTCACACCAAATTAAGAGCGTCACCATCAGAAAGAGAACAAAAGTTCTCGCCATTGTTATAAATGAGATCTGAAAAAAGAATGAAGTTATTTACTTCATACCACAATCAGCTTTGAGACCCAATTATCTCTTCGGTCACCCAATTGATTCAAAAAGAAATATTACAGCAAGTAATATGGAATACTCTGATATTTCTCTCAGCCAGCTGGGGGTGATCAGAATCAAAATATCATTTACCTTGCCGGAACAAAAAGAAAACTAAAACTATAGAAAGCACAAATCTAAGATGATATTTTCAAATCCACTAACCTTCTGTACCAGTGAATCTTGGTAAAAAAATTACTAAATATACTGAAACACAAAAATAAATGGATTAGGAAAATTCATTCCTCTTTTTTTTCTTTTCACATAATACTTTTATATTGTTGATGGACTGAATTTTGATATTCTTTTTTTTTTTTTTAATCATCCCCAACGTCTTTGGTAGACGTATAAAAAAGGAAGTAATTTCTTCAACAATTGATTAAAAACACTGTTACCTGTCGTATCCAATTCATTTTTTTTAGATTAGCCAATAATTACATCAAAATGATAGAAAACTAATTCGTTCAATCGCACCAGATGAGCTATTGAACAAAGCAGGACACCACATTTATTTTTCTGCGACACCATTGCGGCTAATAGTTATTTTAAGATTTTCGAATTTGTTTAAAAAAACCGTGAGATTTTGATAAATTTCATATTAAACAGAATGAAAGAGTAAGATGTTTTATAAATAAACAGAATTCAGATATTTGAAATACGGGCGAAGTATTGCCGCCAGGATACATATGCAGTACTTTTGATGATAATGAAAAGTTTTCTTCGTTCTAGATTTAAAATCTTAAGAAAAGATATTGTTAAAAAGACACCTTAGAATTAGTCTACCATTTTACTTACAGCGCGTTTTGTCTTGAACACCGTCGAAGCACTACAACTGGCTTTTGTAAAAGTCCTTCTTTGTTAAATTTTTATAAAGATTCGTCTCGAACAATGCACCCATTGACAACCAACCCCAAATATCAACTCAATATAGCCCTATTATATCATCATTTTCATCATCATTTTTCATTGTATCTACAAAATTGGACGATATTTCAATGCGATATCCGATGAAAACGCCTTCTCGTCCATATAACGTATCTGAAGAGTAATGGGTTCAAAAGGATCGAGATTCGTTCTGTAAGAAAGCGACTGACTGGTCAAATCCTAGCTTCATTAATTTGTTACAATTTACGAGAGAAGTAACAGAGGTTTGTAATCGTGAATGCTTGAGAGTCGTTTTGAATAACAGATTTAAGGAGTCTAATAATAAATTGTAGTTTGGTCGAGACAGTTTAGAATGTAATTCCCCTGCTTCAATGTCGGACATCTTGTTTAAAACGTACTTATTGCCTAGGTGAGAGGGCTAGACGGTAAGATATTTTGCTCGAAGATACTCACTAACTACCGGATACTGGCTGAGGATCATGGCTGAGAGCCAAAACTTTACCCTGCCAGCCCGACCTAACTCAGGCAATAATCATTTTACCATATGAACGTGGCATTTAGGTAGGCCGTACGGCTTTTCGCGGCCCTGCCATCGCATACAGCCCTCGTCCAGGGTTTTTTCTTATTTATTTCAATAAAGGGGGTAAATGTACATATAACAATGTACAAACCCACGTACTCACTTCAATAGAACTCACCCGGCACTTTTTTATATTTTATTAGGGCACTTTCCAAACTCGGTTGATACCACTGAGTTGTCAATAAATTGCAACTAAGTTTAATTTCGTGTTTTTCATGCAAATCATAAAAGCTGTTCAAAATAGCTATTTAAATGAATTCGATATAATCCTGTTAGATATTGGATTTGTAATCCTTTTTCGCGGGTATAACGCAAGATATTTATCAACATAAAACTCCATCACCTGAAAATCTGATATAAACCAATTTTCCGCTTTGTTTTTGAGAAAAGCACAAGGTTGTCATCTCTATCGCTCTTTTTACCTAAGATAACTTTGTACGAAACACTCTGATGGCCTATACACTGAGGAAAGTAAAACGTCTTCGTTGACTCTGACTCTGCCCTGAAAACAAAGGGATATTTGATAGTCAGTCAGGTGTCTTATAGCTTACCATTCAGCTGCGTAATTTGTTGCACCGTTTTTCAATAATAGATTAAAGATGAAACCAAAATGTGGTAAAAGCAAAAAGGCGGCGGACGAGGTGCAGCCGGGTGTCTCACTAACGTTCTTGTCAGACTTTATTGTCTTCTGTGATCTATTTCCAGTAACACGGAATTTATTTGTTCGTTAAAAAAGAAAAAAAAATCAAAATGTTGTCAATGGTGACGTCATCTATGCATCTGTCTTCCAATAGATCATAAGTAGGAGTCAATGAAAACGAGTATATAATTCAGTTCATCACATAGATACCTGATAGAGGTCTAATGGGCTTACGAGATGGCTGGTATTCCACCCGAACGCCCCCCTGGCTACAAGGATAGATTAACCACCTCCTTGGGTAATATTTGAGTTCCTGGTGGAAACTCGATTACAATAGGAAAGAGGTGGGCATCACTTTTCTTCTGTCAGTCATCTCAAATCTTGTCGATGAAGCCATGATGCGGAAAGATCTAGATAGGAGTTTGAACGGAAGTTGAGGTAAAAAAATCTTCCCACCACATTCTGGGGTAGAGCTGTTGCATTGTGCGCTATAGCCTTTCATTCATTGAGTTTCCTTAGTGCTTAAATTCGTAAGACAATGTAGTATTCATGACGTTTCACACGTATTGATTTCGTTGCTCTTAAGGCCTCAGTCATCGCTTTTTCAACTCAGATAAATCTTTACATTCAAGTCTAGAAATCGACCGAGGCATTGTGTTTTTTTTACTCATTTTGATTTTTTTCTTATTAAGGCGGTTTTTTAGTCTGTCAGGTAAATATTGATTTACAGACTGGTGAGAAGGTTGAGAAATAAGAAAATCGTACACGGCGAATGCACCACTTTTCCACTAAGTTCTTTCATTAGTTGGTTTCGAAACTAAGGAGTTGTTGATATTGAGCTGGATGATTTATACAGGAAAGCCTAACCTCTAAGTATTCTATGCACTTTTTGTCTCTTTCCTTTTCACTAAAAATCCTTACCTTTCATTTTACACCAAGCTAAAAGTGTCACCAACAGATAGAGAATCATAGTTCATCGTTCTTTTCATAAAATCTTTCGATAGATTCATCTCCAACAATGCACGCATTCATGACAGAATCCCAAATATCCAAATATCAAATCAATATAGCCTTTTGTATATTCATTTTCATTCTCATTACCCATTGTGTCTGTATTATATTTACCGAAAGATATTTGAATATGATATCTAAAATGTTCCCTCTTCTTTGATATGGTTGACAATTTATATGAATTGTAAAGACTCGAATAAATCTTGATTTTCTCTGTTACAACTGCTTGTCCAAATCATAGTTATCCAGAAGAGACATTCTGATCTTCACTCCTGAGTATGATACATACAGAGCATTTCTTTAATCGTTCAGTTATTGGAATTTACAAATGAAAAATGTACTCCTGCTTAATTTTCTAAAAATTTCACGAGATGAATCTTGTCATGAATTATTCAAATTCCACACCAGGCAAGTGATTTCATATCTTATCAATAATTTACGTTTAACTTTAACTTTTTGCACTCAAATTCAACGTTTTTAGCTGAGAGTTGGGTACATGATCATGAATTCGCAAAGCACGATGGAAAACTGATGGCAATACAACTGAATCCACAATTACTTCTCCTTGATTAGCAGCATTTGCTGTAGAATAATATAGAATTGGCAATCAGGTTTGTTGATACACTGTAGAGCAGTTTCCATTGAGTGTCGAATAAACAAAACCCAGCTATTCTCAGCGACCTATCAGAACAAAGGTTTATATCATCATCACTGAGAAAATGAGGACATGAAGTACAACGAGCAAAAACTTCTTGAAGCGAGAAAAGGCAAATGACCAAGTCCCGATTGTTTTCAAGTTTTCATCGATCTGATTGGTTGAAAGGATGGCGGGAGTTATCTAGACCATTCACAGAGAGAAGTAAAGTAGCACCTGTGCAATCTCGGTTTAATTTCGATACGCATTAAAAATTGTTCAGCAAAAGCAAGACACAAGCACGGAGCCTGAATCAAACCTTTGAATTAAGTTCGGCAAGTAATTTAGCTCGACAAGCTCTGCTGTGCTACTCGACACTGGTACGACAGTGATTCAGACAATACACCCCTGCCGTGCCAGACAAAATTCACAAATTATACTAATATATTTCGGCGGAATTGCGTTACTGCGGGGGGGAGGAGGTCATGAGAAAATTTCTCCTTTATGCAGTATGCGCTGAATTTTGAACGACATTAGCCCGACGTCTGAATCAGAGTAGTGCTTCCGTCGTGCCATAGTCGAACCTAATTGCAATTAAGTTGAGCGCGGGAGAAGCTTGACGTCTGAACTGGGACTAAGTGTAAATATTTCCTTCCATTTTCTGTTCTTTTTTTCGAATGCCAGAGCGAAAGAGTCGAATGATGCATTGTACTTTTTTTTTGTGACAGTCCATGTATTTCCATAGTTCCAATGTAGAACAAAATCCATTCAAACATTTGTAAACAAAACGGTATCAAAATCATTTTCACTTCAAAAAAAAAACTGTTTCTTCATCATTTTTATTGAGTTACATTCCACACTAGTTTATCCATACCACCAGGTGATGAATAAGTTACAACTTCCCTTACTTTTACGTCTTCACGATTTCATATTTTCCAGTTACTGTTTAAATCAGTTCAAGATTATTCAACTGGATACTGGTTAAATTCGTAACTTTTCAATGCAAGTGCAAATTTAAAGATTGATTATAATGGATATTTAAGATATTGGTAAATGTGATATAGAAACACAATTTTTCTTCGCTGCTTCTGTGTTTCGTTCCTCGGTGCTCGGTGCTTCAGCTCATGGCTGTATCATCTTTTCCATCGCTCTCGCTTCTCTAACCTCAGATGGCTTTACATGGAACAGTTTGATGACCTTTGAACTGATAGAAGAAAATCGCCTTCGTTGACTTTGTCCCTTGCCTGAAAACAAAGAGATATTTGATAGTCACATCTTTTCAAGCGTTTTTTATCATTCTGAGCCACCCTGTTGTTCGAAGTGGTGATGATGGTGTGGGGGAATTGGTGGTGACTGACATTTCGACGACCTTTGCAGGGGTTATCATCAGACTTAACTCTGTTGATGACCTCCGCGAAGGTTGTCGAAACGTCCGTCACCACTTCCGACAACAGCCCTTCCCAGGTCTACCTTCAACTGGACGATCATAAATACGACCAAAGATAACTTAGACCATACATATACCTGATAGAGGTCTCACAGGGCTTGTAGGTTGCTGGTATTCTGCACGAACGCCTCCTGGCTGGGATGAAAGACTAACCACCTCCCTGGGTAACACCTGAGTACCTGGCATAACCTCGTTGATAGTAGGAAAGAACGCATTCAGGTGAACATCACTTTTCTTCTGCCAGTCATCCCAAATCTTGTCGACGAAGCCATGATGCAGAAAGAACTCAGGCGCTGAAGCGGCGTCAGCAGAGCACATGGTACCACCAATCAAACAGTGAACTGCGCCATGGAGATTGAGTCTGAGTGCCAGCTCAAAACGTGTGAAGTTAACCGGGTTAAATTGCGAGACATTATTCACTGCAACCGTGTCTGGAGGGTTTCCAATAAATTGTCGCCTTAAGCATCCAGATCCAGGCGAGGGTGGAGCTCCCGATGGAAGGGGAGGGAGGCTCCAAACGCTCTCTCTGAAAGGACCCGTCTGTACACAGTCGTTGGGTGGAACGCCATTTCCGCCAAAAGAAGCATTGCCTCTATGCCAAAGGTCTCTGGGATTCGTTGTTCGAAAAGGATCACCCGAAACTCGAGACCAGTCCCAATATGACACAGTGAATCTGCAGTCAACCCGTCGAAGAAGATTTTCGTAAAGCAGGATAAAATAACGATGCCATGTGAGAAAGTGAATACGCTCATGAATTCCCGTCGTGAAGAGGATCCTATGGTCATTGAGAAGGCGGTCGTAATCGTTTTTGAACCTGGTGTCAGTTGAAGCTGTAAGAATGGTTTGAATGTATCGCCTTCGCTCTGTCAACGAGAGGGATGTGAACTCTTTTCTAATCCTTACGCAGTTAACGAGACGCCCACCAATGCAGTCACATCTCCGCCCGCATCTATCAAACGATGTTTGTCCCGCTTGGCAAACTAAAACTGGAGAAAACAATTTACATGAAAGACTGTCCTGTTCCTCTATCATTCCATTATCAAAAAAGGGCTACACTGTCTATCTGACTCTCCTGTTATGGTCTCCTAGCCACGGACCGCCCGCTTTCAAATATTGAATGGCAGTTTTTTTTGTTTTCTTACATCTATTCTCAAGGGGCAGATAATAAAGAAAAAAAAGAAAGAAAGAAAGAAAGAAAGAAAGAAAGAAGACAATAAAGAAAGAAAATTAGTATCGGCAGGCCAAAGGAAGCATCAATTATGTTTTTCTTTAAAAAGTAAAGCTACACTTTTTTCAAATTTTCGATTAAGATCCCACTTTGACAGAAAATACGTCTCTCAATATCTAAAAATTCAATAATTTCTGTTAAAAAGTTTATGCTTGGGAAGCTGATTCTGCCCCAAAAAAGTGATCTATCGACCGAACAGAAGAGCATTCAAACAAAACTTTTGCTGTTCATTAGGAGAAAATACGTATTTCAATTTATGTGAAAAGGCGAAGAATTGCGTAAAATTGCATTCATTAGCGAAAAAAACGATCATTTGCGCGTAAATCAGATTCAATTACGATTTTTGGCATTTTAATCAGTAGTCAATAGAAATTATGGGGCAAAAATATACTTTCATTTGCGCTAACCTTCAAGTCATGAACACCTTCTTGAATGCTGATAGAGACAGTACACAAATATTATCGTGCAGAAACCATTCATTCACATTTTTAACCTACATGAACAGCCAAAGGTGTAGCTCTAAGACTTACTGATGAAAAACTAATGAAAACAATAACCTGAAGCTCTCTGTATCCTGTAGACTGCAGCATACCGCAGTCTGCCGACGCCATTGTGACATCGATTTCTGTATTTCCTTCTCCGGGTGATGCTAAGTCCCTTTCGTCCCCACGTACACTGACGCCATCTTTTGATTGCAAAGTAAGAGTGCTTTCTCTTAACGGCTTCACGAGCACAGATTTGGATCATGGAACTCAAAGTGGGTCGCTTTGATCGATTACTGGTTCTTCTGTGACCGAAATACACTATGTTAAAGAGGGCGCGATTTTTATATTCTCGGTAACATCCCAAGTAAGAAACAGGCGTATTTCCTGAAAGAGGAAAAATTGGGTGATTTCACATGATTTGTAACTGAGTTTACAGAACAAGATACAAAGTCGAAGTGAGATTTTGAGTCATTTGTAAACAGAATCTTACTCTGATAGAATTGAAAAACAAAACGGAATATCTCGATAAGTTTCACATTATGAAATGAAAAACTTGTTTTTAGATCTGCTTCTTTTGTTGTTTATTATGAGAAAATACGCATTCATTTGTGTGAAAAGGCGAAGAATTGCGTAAAATTGCATTCATTAGCGACAAAAACGATCATTTGCGCGTAAATCAGATTCAATGACGATTTTTGGCATTTTAATCAGCAGTCAATAGAAATTATGGGGCAAAAATATACTTTCATTTGCGCTAACCTTCAAGTCATGAACACCTTCTTGAATGCCGATAGAGACAGTACACAAATATTATCGTGCAGAAACCATTCATTCACATTTTTAACCTACATGAACAGCAAAAGGTGTAGCTGTAAGACTTACTGATGAAAAACTAATGAAAACAATAACCTGAAGCTTTCTGTATCCTGTAGACTGCAGCATACCGCAGTCTGCCGACGCCATTGTGACATCGATTTCTGCATTTCCTTCTCCGGGTGATGCTAAGTCCCTTTCGTCCCCACGTACACTGACGCCATCTTTTGATTGCAAAGTAAGAGTACTTTTTCTTAACGGCTTCACGAGCACAGATCTGAATCATGGAACTCAAACTCGGTCGCCTTGATGGATAACTGGTTCTTCTGGGATCAAAATACACTCTATTAAAGAGGGGGTGATTTTTAGATTCTCGGTAACATCCCAAGTAAGAAACAGGCGTGTTTCCTGAAAGAGGAAAAATTGGGTGATTTTACATGATTTATAACTGAGTTTACAGAACAATATACAAAGTAGAAGTGAGGTTTTGAGTCACTTGTAAACAGAATCTCACTCTGATGAAATTGAAAAAAAAAACCGGAATATTACGATAAGTTTCATATTATGAAATGAAAAACTTACTTTTAGATCTACAGGCTATACTTTGAACTACCCTACGTGATCCATTTTTATAAATTTGCCAGATGGTATGAAGGGTGAAATCATTACCTTGGGTCCCTCCAATTACGGATAACGCCAGCAATGCTCCCGTCAGCAGAAGGAACATACTGCTGTTAGTTCATAAACCAGATCTGAAAAAGCGAAGAATGACAAAGCCATAAGAAGAGGTTCTACAAAATTCTCCGATCTCGCCGTTGTTTTAGTGCTAAAGTAAACTGCCCTTTTACTTCGCTCTATATACAGTAAAAAAAAGAAAAAAAAACAAAAATTAAAACGTCTGGTTCCCAAAGTTCCTCTGCGGCTGAACTTATGAACTTCTGAACTTCTCATGCAAGAATTTGAAGCTCCGTTAGGTTGCGACACACTATTAATGTCTATGTTTATGAAAATGTTCCTTGAAGAGAACGATTTCATTGCCATACAAGGTAATTTTAGTTTTTCAGGAATTATAATTTTTTGCCACCAAGATTTGACACTTAGTTGTGTAAAAATACAAACTTAGTTTTCATTCATCAGTTTGTATAATTGTTCTCCGTTTGTTGTCCTCTGGTGTGGCTCAGTATAGGACCCTGAACAGATTTCATTACGGTAGTTACTAAAAACATTACAGGATTTTTGGTGGAATTTGGGTGTAGTAAATACCAAATCGAACCTTTTTGGTAAGATTTGGCTGCACATCAGGATCTGTTGGATTCACTCGTGGATGTTTAAATACGATTCATGGTTGAGTTTTTTGTGTTTAGTCCGAAATCCGAAATTCAGACAAAATTTGGTAATAGAAGGACGTGCCCATTCGTCTCTTTGAATACACCCTAGAGCGGTAAAGTGTTTAACTCCAGGTAAAAATACCTAACAACTTTACAAAAGCTAGTGGCACTCACCTGATGTTTGGTCTCGATGGTTGTATAAACATTTGATGCACTTAGCTCCTTAAATAGCAATTTCCAGACAATGCTTTCCAATAACACTTTACTAACTCATCAATGAAAACTTCCAAATATTATTAATGATTTCCATATTGCATCCAAATACTAGTCTTGCCGACACTTTTTTTTCTTTGACGCTACCACCTACAATTCTTTTTCGTTTTTTTTCTTGTTTTTTTGTTAAATTATAATTAAGAATATCTCGATATTGTTACTTGAGAATTTTTCCTTCCAACTGGCGTTTTTGATGAAACAGAACGATTATTTTTGTCTTTCTAGGAAGATACTGAGTCAATCCTTTAGAACAATTTTGCAATTTCGACATTGATAAGTCCAGAAATTCTTCGCAATCGAAATCTTTTTACTAGATTTACTCTCGTTCCTATTTTTTTTCAAATTTACTCTATGCACATACCTAAAATCTTGTTGGAAAGGTAATCATCGAGTTTCAGGCAGATACAGCTAAAATTAAGAATGTTTCTAAGAGGCTGTGCTGTTATTATTAGAAATTACTGGTCATTTTTTTGATACCCTGCTCAAGGGACTAGCCTTGAAAGAATTGTAGTTTGAAAATAGCCACATCACTTGGGTCACCTTAAAATTTTAAAGGTTTAATAATATGAATCTGCGTCAAGCTAAGAGTTCATTTTCAGGTAAATGCAAAATGGATGTAATGTCTCCAAAAATGATATGTTCGAGTATTAGCGTCAATTTGAGACAGATCTCTTGATCTGTTAGATTTTTTCAATAATCAATCCTAGCGCTCAAGAGTGCACTAGTCTCTTGTCTGTTTAAGAGGCTTCCACGTGACATACAGAACAATGACATTGATATTGACGTTATTGAAGGTGCCATTTCCTTGGTCTTTTTACCGCCAATTTTTTTTACATTTCTCAATATCAGGCTTTGATTCTTTATTGCTATATTTTAGCCTCGATAAACCTTACCTATTTTAATCAAAGTTCACAGATTTTTAATTATATTTTGTTTTTTTCCTTAGCAAACATATTAGTTATCATTTTATTTAAAATATTATTATTATCGACATTTGTTAAAAATATAGAATTATAGATTCCAATTAATAGATATTAGCACTTGAAATAAAGATATGAGGTATCGTGCGCTGGTCTATTGATGAAAATCTTGCGTTTGGAGTTAAACGAATTCTAAGCAGAGTGAGGCATTCGCTTTGCTAGCACAGTTGTTTTATGTGAGCGCCAAGTACAACACTTTGCAACTTTTGAAGTGACCATAATAGTTTTGAAAACTAAACTTATCGTTGTGTTTTCTGGTAGCTTCCGCCGCTGTCTATACCATATCATACCCTTACATTAACCTTCTTAAAGCGCGACGTGCACGTGGTAGATATTGCAACTATCAACTATTTTTGATGATGAGCCGTGTACGTGATACATTGGCGTTTCAGCACACTGAAACCAATGTTGTAAAGTGCAATTACTTCGATAGTATCCACAAGAAGTCAAAGTTCACCGAAGCCGAGTCAAAAGAAAGCTGTTGATTGATACAATTCGGAAGGCAAACTTCGTATTTACACTTTTCTCCAGATTTGCCTGAGGATAAGTCGTTCAGTGTAAACAAGAAATCGTCAGGAGGAAGCCAGATATTTTGCTGGATGTAAATGATATATCGTGGAGCTATGATATATAGATGATATTAAACGATATGGCACTCAGGGAATACTGTAAATCGTAAATAGCTCAGGGATATAAATCACCGAAACATTTAAGGTTTAAAAAACAATAAAATGTTCCAAGTCAGAATTGAATTTGACAGATCTGGGTGTTCGTTTTCAATTCGGAAGGCAATCTTCGTATTTGCACTTTTTTCCAGATTTTCCGAAGGATACGTCGCTCAGTGTAAACGGGAAATCGTCAAGCTTAGGCCGGATATTTTACCGGATGTAATTGATATATTATTTGATGATGAGCCGTGTAAGTGATATATTGGCGTTTCAACACAAACCAAAGTTGTAAAGTGCAACTACTTCGATAGTATCCACAAGAAGTCAAAGTTCACTGAAGCCGAGTCAAAAGAAAGCTGTTGATTGTTACAATTCGGAAGGCAAACTTCGTATTTACACTTTTCTCCAGATTTGCTTAAGGATAAGTCGTTCGGTGCAAACGAGAAATCGTCAGGAGGAAGCCGGATATTTTGCTGGATGTAAATGATATATCGTGGAGCTATGATATATAGATGATATTAAACGATATGGCACTCAGGAAATACTGTAAATCGTAAATAGCTCAGGGATATAAATCACCGAAACATTTAAGGTTTAAAAAACAATAAAATGTTCCAAGTCAGAATTGAATTTGACAGATCTGGGTGGTCGTTTTCAACATCCACATTAATTTTCACGGATTTTTTTATTCACTATTACTTATTATTGTTACTTCAATGGATCATAGGCTTAATATCATGTTACAGTGCAATGATTGTTAATCTCTCTCGTGACTACTTGGCCTTTGATTTACCGCATTTAAACCCTGACTGATTAAAATAGGAAATAGCCTGCCTCAACGAAGCTTCTATTAAGACGATATTGTTAAATAGGCAAGATTCATCACATATTTTTTTGAAATAGCGCTATGACAAACACGTGATATACCTAAGAGTACTTCTCGACCAATCGTAATCAGTAAGCGTGACCCTTATTTAAACAACTTATTCATTCCTAAAGTTACAACAAAAATCATATCTGTGAAAAGAATGAGAAAGATGGTGTATTTTTTCTCTAAAAATCATACTTCTGGTACTTTGTTTATTTCCCTGGTCCTTGAATCTTTCACATAACTGTTTAATTTATCCGCAATTGGTCTCATTGACTCAATGTCCGGCTTCACTTCGTCTGGATTCTTTTCTCTGTTTATGCTCCTTCAAATCTTTGATGTGACTGTTTCTGTTTGCTAAAGAAAGATGTTTTACGCCCTTTCCCAAGCGTGAAACGCGTCATTTAACGCTTTAGAAATTGCTGATCATAGTATTGATTCAGGAGGCGTGTAAGACAAGAAATTAATAATGGCGTAGCAAAGCAAAGAGCGAGCAATCCGAGCGTCTGAGGCGTCATTTTTCATGGCGACTGTAAATTTTTATCTATGTTCCGTGCTCGAGACAAGACGAAAAAAACTTCCTTTGGTCAACTTTGTTACAACCTCAGTTAATGTACAGTATTTCATATTTTCCCAGTAAGTACTTTCTTCATAACAAAATCAAGTTACTCTTTTGTTGTATATTAAAATTAATAAAATTTAATAAAATTGTAGGCCAAATTCCAAAGATTCTCCCAAGCTACGTTGCCTTGAAAATTCACCGTAAAAATCGGTTCTTTAAATTTATCGTAGCCACTGTTGAAACATATTTTCATAAAAGTTTGGTTAGGAATTTCAGCAACCTGAACAGTATATTAAAAGGTATGATAACGTCAGTAAACTAAATATTTATTCAAAGGCACGATATTGAATTCTAAGGAGATATCTAATTTCAGCCCGCAACATCTACGTAGGAAGTATATTGGGTTTCAGCACCCTTCATTGCACACGTTTACTGTCACTTAAGGTTCTATAAGCGCCAGACTCTTAAAGTAACCTTAGTTACATAAGACTGACACAATTCAATTATGCGTGGCCTGATATCAGTCGAGTATTTTCCACGGCCTCCTATTTCTGGGCTAAAAATTACGATGAAACATTCAATATAACGCTTAAACGGGGGCACTTGTAAGTAGCTTGAAATTCGCTGCAGAGAATCATGAGTGAATAATATAAAAAAACATGGCGTCAATCACTTCATCGAGAGAGCTTATGGTTAGTGGCGACTTTCTACAATAAAACGGCCGATATGAAAGTTTTTGGCTATATGAAAGTCTGAATTCACTTTTTCGCCATGTTTTGTTCATCGATAACGTCTTTATTGGGTGTAAATCCGAAAGCAAGTAACTTACTGACTTTGCGATTTAACATGTTCGTGACTCTAGGTATAGATTCATGCAGCTTCGTTTATACAAGGAACTGCAAATAAAATGCATTGCTTTAAAAGCGGAAGTGGGCATTGAGGGATTTTTCGCTTTTATATATCATAGTGTTTCGTTTAATAAATAGGCGTTGCCTCGTGTTGACAGATTTATTCGATGACAAGAATCGTGATGGACATTAATTCAATAGATTGATTTTAAAAGCGTTAGATTATTATGTTTGAAGTCAGTTTTTCAGCAGAATCGAAGTGAGAAAGAAGTTATTTTGTTATAGTTTTTCTGTCTCTAAATCCGCTTACCTGGAGAATCTGCTAACCCGTAAAGTGAGACTGTTGTAACGACCCGCCACAGAAGTAAGTTTGTATTGAAGTTTTTGAATTTAGTTACAAGATAAAGACTTGATTTGCGTTTGTTCTAATTACGAATTATAAAGGTATTTCTTTTAGATCGAATAATTATTAAAGCTTGGCTTAATATTATACGGTTTGTGGTGGTCATTTGATCTAACCAGTTCCGAGTAAGGAGACACATAGTTTGGGAAATGTGCCTAGCTTCAACAGGATTAATTTGAACTTTAATACCGCAATCCTTGCAAGATGCCCTGGTTAGCTAAGCATTAAAAGCCACCAAATTTGAGACAACGTCACGAATTGACATGTGAGTTGCCTTAAGGGGAAGCATAGTCTAGAATAAGTTTGCTTAAATCAAAAGGTCCTGACTTGTTTTTTCTTAATTGGCTATTCATTTAAGCTGAAAGTGTTTTCGTTGCCAGAAATCACATTTTAAAAATTGACGTTTTGGAATTGAAATCCTACACCTTTGTCATGGTGTAGCTATGACGTAGCAATAGTCAAGCATTGTAATCTCGACTAAGATGAATGAAAACGTAGAAAACAGCGGCAAGGAGAGCGATAATGACTCAATTCTCGACTTGGATCTTAATCCAGACAGTGTAATTCGTCCATTCATGTTTGAGCCGCAACATAGCTCGTCTTCAGGAGAAGAAGAAATTTCTGTTGACGAAGAAACTCAGGAAGATATACAAAGAGAACTATCTACGCGCTCACGTCCCGGAAATCGCGAGTGGTGCTTTTGCGGCAACTGTCAAGAGATGACAACAGAAAACGAGTTTATATGCTGTCAAGAAATTAACGTACTAGGTGATTGACTCGATCTGGAAGGTAATTAATTCTTCTCAAATAAAATCTTTGTTTCTACAGTGATAATTTTTTAATTTTTTTACAAAAGAACAGCGCAGTGCCCTCGACGGATTTATTTCGCACTGCTAACTGGGTGAAATGAACTATCATTGAAATTGTAGGGAACAAATGCAGGCTTCAGTGTATTACTGAACACGGATCATTTGGACCCGCGTGTTTACAAGCTTAAGAACAGCCCTTGTTGGCATGCACTAAGTGAGAAATGATAGTCTTGAGGATTATCTGTCAAATGAGTAAGCACCGACAGAATAAACATTTTTCACAAAATTCACGCAAACAAAACGCTCAAGTTTCGTAAGAAAGAAATGCAGTTTGTCAGCCCTTTTATTACAAGTGATGTGGTAATCTTTTGTCCTAAGGGTGAACTTCACCGCAATATTAATTGTATATAGACCTCTTGGGTTGATATACTTTGTTTTCCAAATGGAGGTAAATCATGAGTTAGTATGGACGTGAGCGAGATAAAATTGAAAGAAAGATTACCTAAGACAATTATCACTTTACCTACTCTGGGAAAATTAAAAAAAGAGAGGTCCACTATTCCAAATATGTTACGTGTGAACAGAGCCTCACGTTAAACGACGAGCGTCAGGAAGTCTCCCGTGTCGAGCAATGTTAGCTTAGGATTTTGATCTCAATACAAATGGGCGCCTGCTCCGCGAAGTAGAGTTTTTTTTGTTTCAAATGCATTTGTCTGGGTTCCGTTCCGACCATATATCTGTGTTTTTTGTTTTTTTCTTAGGAGTATGCGATTGGCAGGTTATAAACAGTCTACTTAGTGGACTTATAACAGTCTTGGTAAAGGGAAGAAAGACGTGATTCTTTCGTGTGTTGGGGCATCAATAGGAAGCAATTACCCAGATGCAGCCTGAAATTATTCAGTCTTTAAAGATGCCAAGGAGAATGACTTATGGCTGGGATAGTCACGTTTAATCAACAAAATTGTCTTTGTATTCATTAAACATTCGAGGAAGTCTTTCTAAAGCGGGGTATCGACTCCAGTTCCAATCATTAAAATACTGTTCCAAAAACATAAAATTAGCAATGTAAATGCTTGTGGCATATTAGGCGGATTATTCAAGTTTTTTATTTCTGTTTTTTTCACTTTTTAATTTTTTTCCAAATCTGGATACATGCCGTGAGTGTGATGTTTTTTGGGAGTCAGGGAATGTATTTTTGACAAACATTAGAGACACGAATGGTTTTCCTTATTGTCTTCTTATTTACATATAGTAACTAGTAGATATTTTTACGGTGATTCAAAAACTAATAAATATTCAGGTGTCTTTTAATATAATTATAAATACTACTTTGTAAAAATATTTGGGGAAAATGCTTGGGGAAAAACGGCGAAAGTCGCCTTTGGTCGCGACCAAATTTACCACACGCGGCCACCCACAAATGCGAGCTTCAATTTGTTTCGCTTCCATTACAGTGATTCTTTTTTAAAAAATTAAAGAAAAAACACATTTTGAATATGTGAAAGGTAAACAGCTTTCAGTCCGAAGTAAAAGTCAGAAGGCACAACTATAAACCCTAAATATTCCGCTCGAAGTCTTCCTCGATATAGTGATCCGAGTAGACGTAGTAGTTCGTGGGTTTCGGCAAACCGTCCTTGCGATTTATTTTTGCCAGCCAGATTTTCTTTAAATTTTCATTTTCGTGTAGCTTGTGGAAGCTTACTCCTTTCCGTTTTGTATTTTTGTAAGTATTATGACAGTTAACCACAAGACAATTGACCATAGTTTAACTGTCATAAGAAATACTCTTCGAAAGGGTGAATCTGGTCAAAGCGTTGAGCGAGGTTTACTATTGCTACGCCAAAGCTGACGTCATATCCAAGATGGCGTTTCACTAGTCGCGAAAGTTGTAGATAAGAGCAACTTCAAAGCGCTACTGTCACAATGGCAAGGCAAACTGGACAAAACGGCAATTTTTTTCCAATTCCTGAGGAAGAGTTCTTTCAATAGAGGTAAAATGTTTCCAGACCGTACTTTCCCTTTAATAGGGATGAGGAGAAAACTGAGATGTCAAAAAACTTGTGTGATTTCTAGAAAGTAACTTGTGAAATGAAATGTTCCTTACAGTGCGCAATAATCATTTGAGTGAATTATACTCAGCTCATGTGTCGCAATTGTGCGTCAAGAGCACCTCATTAACCACACAAAAGTAATTTTTTATCTAATTTATTCACGATATTGAAATCCTTCATCCAACAATGTGCTACTGTTAGGTTAGAAAACATAATGCAAATTTTCACTTGCTACAGTTCTTCATGCAATGATGGTAGAATTACCTTTCCCGACTGCTACATCATCCCACTGTACATTGAAATCGAGACCAGCCATATCATGGAACTTTCCCTCGAGATCAAATTCGTAGAGAGTCTCGTCGGTGAGTATGTCTATAATGGTTTTGACATATGGCCACTCCTGCTTCATTAAGTTCCATAACCAAGGACTGTCACCTCTTTGACTCGCCTGCTTCAAGAACTTATAGAAGGGTACCTTCTTTGTGCCAATTTGGTACTTAAAAATTGGCCGCTCACCGGAGCCTCGATAGCTCTCGTGGTAGTTGGGATTATCCCCATTAGGGCCTCCTCCCCAAATAAGGAAGCCATCAAGGGTGGCAGTGAACTGGACTTGTATGGTGGCTTTGTAAGGAACATTGACTTTCTTCTGGGAGGTAGTTATTTGATACGAAGAACCTGAGTTGCCTTCTGTTTTCTGCGATTCCTTCACTTGCACGATATCCCAGTTAATATCACCATTTTCATTTGTGTTCAACTGGGCACTTTCCCTTCCCCCTGACAACGTCACAGATGCCTTGAAGGTTCCCGTGGCAACCTCGCCCACCAATCCTGGAGACTTGTAACTGAGAGTGATGGAGGCACCCCAACCTGATTTGAACCTGGTGGAAGACGAATGAGTCACAGTGCGGACAGTCTTGATTTGTCTTGCTATCGTACTTTTCACCGTTTGGGAATCCAGATTCTTTAACTCTCCGACATCTTGCACAATGGGCTTCATTGACTCAATTTCCGGCCTCCCATAGTCAATGGTCTTTACTCTAAACGAAAAGTTGCCGTAATGGATTTTCAGACGAGTCGTTGACATGTATCCGCTACATCCTCGCTGGTAATGTGACCTCCAGGAGTCACCTTCCCGTACAAAGTCCTGACCAGCAACTCTACCTCGACAGCCACTCGCCCAACCATAGCCGAGATAATTGGCCAACAAGGCCAGGTTATTTTGTGTAATATCCATGATTCTTGTCTTGACGTCTAATACTGACTTGAGCACTAATGGCCCTGTCGAGGAAAAACAAATAACTTACTTCCAAAAAAGGGGCATCACGTGTAAGGCAAACATGACATAACGTGACATCCTTTCGGGGGTGGGGGGGGGGGGAGTGCACTAGACCACAGAGGAAGGGAAATTTCCAGCCATCTTGGCAAGGGAATGCCAGGTCAATAAGACAATGATGATATGGCCAAAAGTAGTTCGCTTTCAAGGGTTAAATGCAAGTAACGCCAACAAGATAGCCTAGATTTCACCGGATAGCGTGGCAATTCCTTAATCTCACCTAGCGTGTTTAGCGATGCCTCAGTTTGATGGCGTCTGGTTTCATAATTCATTAATATCAAATGTATGATGGCCAATAATTGAATTAATTATTTCGAAATGGAATCTATGTTAGCCACATGGTCACCTAGCCTCAAAAAGATACCTACTATCATACATGTTGCAGCATCTAAGCTTATTGATGCTGGAAAGCTTTTCAGAGGCACCTCTATGAATTCCCACCACATAATAACCATTCCTGGTGCACTTCATGCCTTGCCCAACGTCTTGCTCATAGCATTGTTTGTACCAATGAGGATGAAGTGCTGGCTTACAGCATGTGGCCCACTTGATGCTCTTCAGTTCATGGCTTTCACCACGATGAAGTTCACAAAGGAAATGCCCTGATGGACAAATGGCCCAGCCCTCCCTTCGAAGCAAATAGAAGCACAAACGAGCAGTTGAAGTGGATTGGAATGCATGAATATTACCAGCATCAACTTCAAATTGTGAACAGATGTTTAGAGGTTATGAAAGTAATAGAGCTGCTTGAATGGGCCAATGGGTAACGTGATGGGTAACGTTAAACGCTTCTTTTGCCTGTCTGTTTGCTTTTTTGTGTGTTTTTCTTTCGGGCTTAGCAGACACTAGAGTATCGTTTAAACACTGGTACAAGGTAAGACAAGACCGAGTAGTTAAATAAGGGACACTCAAAAAAATCCATCAAACGCCTCAAAAGCGCGCAACACTCAGTAACACTGTATAAGACTACAACCATATTACGTTTGGTTCAGTGATCATGGTTAGCAAACGATTGAAAACTCGCCTGAATAAAATGATAACTCCGTTTCAAAATAACACACCTTGAAAAACTCATGTCCCAGTCAGCTGACGTACACGTGTAAGGCTTCTTTCTGTGCTCTAAAGGAGGCTGACAGCAAATAAAATTTTTAAAGTCCCTCAGATCATCAGTTCCTTGCTTCCGAGTAAATCCAGCCATATACAACTTATCATCTTCGTGTAAACAGTAAGCGTATCCTTCCTTGGCCATTTTAGTTTCCACATCTGTAGTAGGGGTACACGCTTGTAATGTTGAACTTGGAAACGTGCAAAGTGTCGCCAAAAACAGCAACAGTCCAAAGGCGAGTGATGCCATTCTATATATGGCTAAAATATATAAAAGTAAGACGAGTGATAATAAAATAAGATCAACATTCCTTCCTCTGCTGTTAACCACAGAGGAAATCAAAGAAGAAGAAGAAGATAAAATGGAAACGAGTTCGCTAGAAAATTAGGACTATACTAAAGAGAAAAACGAGACAAAGAAAAATTTCTTGTTGTTTTGGAAAAATAACTCTCTTGCTTTCGAGAGATTAATGTTTAAGAATACATTGAAACATCGAGTCACTTTCCACCCAAGAAGAGACCGAAAACAATAAACTGAAAGTATTGAATTTTATACCAAACGCAAACAAGAATTAAGGGGGTAAGTTTCTAAAGAAACTGTAATGCTGCGTCGGTGGGAGAGTATAGCAGGTAATTTAGTGTTAACAACTGGGTTGAAAACGTAAATTGGCCACCGTAAAGAGTTAAAAGCCTTTTAACTCTTTACGGTGGCCAATTTACGTTTTCAACTCAGTTGTTAACACTAAATTACCTGCAAACAAGAATTAATGGGTAATTAGTTGTGGCAAAAAAACAGAGTATTTTCAACATAAGTAAATTTTGATTGTAGGTCTTACTTCTTCTCTCAAAGTTATATATGCCACGCTAAATGGTCTTTGATAGCAATTAGGCTAAAGATTTACCTTTTTGCGCTATCAATATTTCGTAAATATCAATATTCAGGATACAGAGATCATAATTCCATAATCAGTGCTCACAAATTGCGTTTGAGAAGTTGTAAATGATAATAGTGGTTTATGAATTATATTTATAACAGATAAACTAATGCGATCTTGGAAAACTTCCTGAAAGTGGCAAGAATGGCAAATTTCATCACAACCCTACATGAAAATCTTCATAAAGACATTCCCCGCAAACACGTTTTTAAAAAAAAAAAAAAACTTCGACTAACGGAGAAGCGAATAGGAAAAGAAAAAGGAAAAAAAATATGATAATAACACCTTCTAGGCATAACTTACCCAGCACGACTCTTCGGTCCGTAAAGCGAGGGTTGTGTTAAAAATTACTTATTTCATGAATCACAAAGAGCTTATTACATAGTCAGTCGGTACGTCAAAGGAACCATGAAAGTAATCTATGAATTATTAACTGCGGGATAAGCTGAGAGTAAAATTACTCTTTGTTTTTAAGATAAGATTACACCTGTTACCGATAAATTTTCTTCTAAAACCAGCTGAATCGAAAGTGTTTCCTTAAAGATGCATGCACCTGTTACATGAAATAACCAAAACAATCACACAAGACTCTCATCTTGATACAACAAAGTTAGTATTTATTGAGCAAAATGTTTCGCTGATTTACAAATCATCGCAATAATGGGTATTACTTTTATTTTTGAATTGAAATTTAGAAATTTGGCTTTAGCACACCTGGTCAAGATGAATCCGGACTTAAGGCGAACCTCAACGGAAAAATGTATATGAGTTTAATTGACCCACTTAGCCATAGAACGTGAATGAAACGACAGGCCACTTTTTATTACTTTGCGACATCCACGGGTGCCTGCCTCAGTCAAAATTTCTTTTTGCGCAAGGCGCACTACAAAATAAAGGCGCGTGTTGCAAGGAATACTGCCAAGTTTTTCAAGCACAAATCGGATGAATGGGCACACCTGTGAGTAAAAAAAAAGAAAAAAAACGAAACAAAGCAAAACAAATATAAAAATCGATAAAGCACTGCGACAAACCAATAAAGTTGTGTCCAACATTCTTTTAATTTTCTTTGATCAATCGTCTCTTTTAACAATTAATCTTGTTGCACATGGCAACCATTTTTAAGCCACATTTACACTGATGAGACTCATGCTCGTGGAAGTGCAGTTTTGTTTTGTTTTGCTAATGACCTTTAGTTTTGTCCACTCAGTACTCAACTTTATTTACTCATTTTTTGTTCAAGTTTGTCCTTGATGGACAATTAGGACACCAATGAGAAAGTTTAGAAAATAACGAGATATCCTGATAAACTAATTAGTTGGGACATTTTGTCTCATTTCATGAGTAACTGGTGTCATGCTTCATCATTTAATAATGAAGCCTTTCAAAGCCTTAAGGATTAGAGAGCCTTACTTTGCAACTTTTGATTTAATTAAAATATTTCCCATAGACGATGAAAACAACAAAGAGGACTTATGTTGCTTTCGAAGTCAGAGAAGGTACAGCTGACAGACAAGAAGCTGAGGGTGTTAATCATTGTTTGGCTGCGCCATTATTTCACCCTTTCAATATAGTTCCCATTAATTTGCTTTCTAAAACAATTTGTGCTTTTAAGTTATTCATGAACTTAAACAAGGGAAATTCATTGAACGCATAATTCTACCGTTTTGATAGATTTGTGAAACTTTTTTTTGATGTAGTTTTTCCTGTATGTTAGCGATAGTTTCCTTTCTTAGAGTACAATCTGATAATAACGTATTAGGGAGGTTGCCAAATATTCTTTGATTGAGCACTTTTCTGTAGAAACGTAATAAGCGTTTGACATATTACATGCTATTCAAGATTGACGCTTGCACGGGTTAATAGGTATCTCTCGAATGTCGATTTACTAATTGCTCTACACGTTACAACCAAATCACTCCTAACTGATGCCGGTGTCAGCTTCTGAAAACAGCAACGGGACACAGAATCCAATATTATAGGATCTATAAATCAACACTTGGTCTCAGTGAGTGTGTCTAGACCCCTCGTATTTAACATACATTTCATTGTAGTTTTTCTAGTCGTTTGATTTTATCCTATTTTAAAAATATCTTTTCAAAGCACTGCACCGTACACCGAGAATAAAGCAGTGCAAGAACAAAGTAAATCGAATTATACCTGAGAGCTTGGACTGCAGCTGATTTCCTTGACTAAGTTATGTGATAACTTGAATGAAACTTTAAACATCTACTTGATTAGATTTACTTCATTCATGAACATCTGTTCGACAGTTAAAAAGATCGCATGAATCTTTCTTGAACCTTAATAAAAAGGGCAGCCAATTAGTGATCATATAAAAGGACGTCTTGTTGCGGCGATCAGATCATCCCTGATGAAAGCATTAGACAGAAGTGTCGAAACGTTGGGTCTATGAATTGTAACTTGTGGGTTAAGTTCATTAAATCTTTAAACTAGAGTAGCATCAAACCATGTCTGATTGTCCACCTGGTTCGTAGATGAACCTGTTCTGTGTCTTTCATTTCAGTCGTAACTATTTCCAAGGAGATTTCGCAGGGCGAAATGTTGTCAACTACTTTTTTCGGGCTGATATTGATGTTATTAGGCTCCTCTGCGTCTTTTTCAGGTATGTTGTTGAAATATTTCTGAAAGAGACAATTTTTATTGTGACATACCGGTACTTTTGTCGGAAAAATAACGGTTTTTTGCAAATAGACTGAAATTTCAGTTTCGGTATAAAAAGAGGAAGCCTGAAAAATTCAGGCCTCGGCGAGGACTGAGCTCAAATATTACCAAGGCGAGTTTTAGGGAGTAGGGAAAATCTGAGCTATCAGTCCTAGCATGAGGTCTCGTAGTGCAGTTTATAGTGGTGCCCAACTAGTGTGTAGAAAGCAAGAATTCCGTACCCGACATAGGCTGAATGTTTTACATTCCTTCTCATGCAATGACTTGATCAATGGCTTGATCAGTCACGATCAACTCGTATCTTTTTGTCCTATTTATCGTTGAAGCGTCTATCACTAAAAGACAGCTTGATGTAGATCTTGAGTTTGTTTAGGTGGAGTATTAAGACTAGGTAAGAGTTGAGGCATAGTGCACTTACAGGAAAGTGACACTTACCACGATGGCTGATTCTGGTCTTTCGATTAAGAACATAAACAAAGACTACTTTTCTTCAGGGAAAAGCCACAAGTTTACCTAAAGAAAAGCACTTTCAGGGTGGTAATCCTTTTTTTTCTGTTATTGTTTTTCTCATTCTTTTTAGATGCACGCAATTGCGTCATGCGAGACTGGAATTTTAAAATTAAAGGAGAGAAGGAATGTGATATGTTTAAATACCTCGTCGGTTTTGAAAGGGATGGAAATGACTACTTGCCAGGACTAAAGAAAGCGAAGTGCTGTGAAAGAGATAAGACGTTCTGGGGAGTCCCAACCCAGTGTCAGATGTTTGACTGGATTAGATCAATGGACAGGTAACATCTTCAGTCAAAATTTCGGTCTGTAATTTATCCAGTCGACCTTATAAACTCGCTAAAGAAGATTAGCAATATGCATTCGAAACGTCGCGATCGACATCGGTAGTACTAGTGACTTCAACGGGAGACCAGCGATTTACAGATGAAATCAACTGCTCCCCCACCCCTCCCCTAACCCAACAACAGTCAAGTCACACAACTTATTAGAATCAATGTTGGGTTACGGGAGGGGTAGGTGTGTAGCTGCTCAGATTCTGACAAGTGATTTCAAGTTATGCTCAGGAAAGAAATCTTTCACATTGATGCAGGGGTGTGGTGTGCTTAATTTAAATAAGATTCCTCATTTTGGAGCTCAAATTTCGCTTAATTACGCTTCTTAATTAATGGTACCAACAACTATCCAGCTTTTGTCATTCGCTCACCACAACTGACTTTTAAATTAAAGTCAATACTCTTCTACTGAATGAATTAAAAAGAATCTGTGAATTGCTCACGGGATCGAATATACTTTTCCACAGCAGTCCTTCATTTCGCTGAATAATGAAGAGATTTTCTGCACAAATGCTCATTTCCCATGTCGTAGTCATTCTTGTTGTTGCTGATCTTTTTCATGATTGTGAACTCGTTGTAAAATGCTCCTAGGACTGGAATAAGCAACTGTCCTGCTGGGTTCTACCTCCGAAGTGTGTCCCGCGGAGACGTGTACGGCAAAGATGTCGGTAGTATTGACTGGGGCAAATGCTGCAAACCCTCCCATCATCCTTATGAACATCACGAGTGCTATCTAGAGGACGTGAGCAATACGTTTAACAAAGCCGGTCTTAGTGAGTGCAAGAGGGATGGCTTTTTTATTGCTGGATTTGAAAACCAAGATTCTGGAGGAAAGCTATCCAGCATCAAAAAGTTCAAATGCTGCCGCATGGTGGAAAGTAAGTTTTACGAATTGTTGAAAAGCATACTGCTATATGTGTTTGTAGCAGCACTGTAATTTCTGCAATTACATCTTGGCACTTCGAAATATAAGGTCAATTTAGAAAATATTTAAAAGATCAATTAAAAAAGCAGGAAAAATTAATTAAAAAAATCGTTTAGCGCTAGCGATTTCGTATATTGGTAAAGATCTATGTTCATGAATGACGAAGAATTTTGTGCAATTGATCATGAGTGAATTTGATTCGTAAGAGCAATGATGAGATACATTTAAAAAGCAAGCTAGCGACGAAAAAGAAAGAGAAACCTTTTCGCTTTTTAACGAATCCTACACTGACCAAGTTTGTTTTGTCAAAACGGCTGGACACTAAACTCGTTCTTTTTTTTTCTTTTTTTTTTTTTGCCTCTCGGTCCATAAAACCTCAAAAAAGAACGGCCAATATTTAGCCATCTTGGCCTCAAGCTTGGTCCGAAACGCACGTTTATCTTTCCGTTTAGGTATTCCACAGCTAAAGAACATGGAGGGACTTAAACAACGTGTAATGGATGCCACCATGTTTAACATTGGACAGTTAGCTAACATGATGGGATTTGCTTGGGCTGGTGGGTGTTGGTCACGATATGCTGGAGAACACTTCCGGCGGAATAAAGACACGTGGGAATCAGCCTACAAATCTTCTTGCCTGGGTGAGGGACCTAAGAAAGATGTTCGATTGAAGATTACTTACGAAAATTTCAAATTTACAATGAAAGATGTAAAATTTGGAAAGTCTGTTAAGCAAACAATTCCATTGGACCAGGAAGAGAGGTTGATGAATTCTCCTGATAGAAGCTACAGCAGGGTATCCTCGAATAAAAAGTCAACACCAGGGTATGACTCTGAGGTCGAAATTCAGTTTCGAGTTGCAAGCACCTTGAAAAATGTTCAAAAAACCAGTTGGGATTCCAAAATTGAGTTGGAAGTGGGTATGGAGTACGAGCCACCAAGCACAACAGGTGGGGTGGGATTTTCTGCCAAAAGAAGTTCTAGCTATGAATGGGGAGGAGATCAGGAAGATACCACAGTCAACGAAGTTTGGCACATTCTTTCCATCAAAGAAGCTAAACAACTACCCCCAAAAACATTTTCTGAATGGCACGCCTTCAAAAAGCCTCAAAAAGTTACAATTCCATATACAGCTACGATCGTTCCCACATTCTCTGTCAAACTGGAAGGTTACATGAGATGGGGAGGTGGTTATTATGGGAATTTTCCAAATTTCCACCAGGAGCACCGCGGATCTGGAGATAGGAAAAAACTGTCGTACACGTTTGGGAGTGCTGATAAACCATTCTATGACGACCTTAAGGACCAGATCGAGCAGAATATGTACCCTTGGCAATGGCTTGCTTTAAAACAGCGCTATCCATACAGTAAGTACTTTATCGACCAACTCATTAATTCAGACCTGTATGCGTTCACCATGGAAGGCCAGTTTGAAGAAATCACCGAGAACGAGATTAAATCGAAGTGGTATCCATCACGACCGATCTCTGAGATGAATGATGCACTTGCAAATTTAACTGCAATGCAAGACCAGGGAGAGAAGTTCCCACTATTTCCCCGTATATACCCTGAAGGACCTGTGGTAAAAATCATCGATAACAGCAAGGACATAGAAGTTCCTTATGCCAAATTGTCTTATGTCAACGAGGAAGAGGAACCAGAGCCTACAGTGTTTCCTCGCATAGATCCGCCAGAACCCAAGGTGAGGCCCGTTAACAACAATAGGGATTTGGAGCCTGCGCCCGCTGAGCACGGGAGGCAGGGGAAAGTGAAGAAGTTTGATGACAAAAAAAAGGAAGAACCTAAGCCTACGATATTTCCTCCAATAAATCCTCCAGCACCCAAAGTAAAGCCCGTTGACAACAGCAAAGAAATAAAGCCTCCACCAGTTATACACTAGAAACGAGGGATGGTAAAGCAGAGTTAAAATAACCCCGGCTGAGTTGTCCTCTTAACGTGAAAACTTCACTCTGTAATCATTAAATGCTAAATAAAAGAAGGATGACGCGTTAAATTATTTCCTTGATTTGTGATTTTATAGTCCAAAGTACTTTGACTCATAGAATTCAGACGACAACCTTCATACGAGCACGAAGGAAACTCGGTTAAGAAAATAGGTTGAAACAAGTCAGGCGTTAAAATCAGTGGGAAACGGCTCACACGTTCTACCTCATTGTCTTGCGTCAACTCAGCTTTTAGGACAACTTTGATTCACGGAGGCATGTATGTCGACATCCACTCGAACCATTTAAAAATTCAATATTAATACACGATCTCCTGAGAGCAGTAGATGCATTTCAGTTTGTCGACAATTAAATTATATGGACTAAGTACCCGTGAATATACAGTAAGAGAGTTTGACCGCTTTGAAAGATAAACCGATCTGTTCAATGGCTGTTACTGAACACAGTTACAATAATCTGAAGCGGTAAAAAAAAAAAAAAACCTGAGGATACCGTAAAAGAAGGCCGCAAGAGGGTTCTGGGGATAGGGGAAACGATGAGAAAGAAGAGACCGTTGCCTCTAAACGGCGCAGCAACATCTGCCACCTCCTAATCACTAATATTCATTCAGCCCGCCTTCCTCATTGACCATTAAAAGAAAAGGGCATAACAGACTGCCTGTGAGAGCCGGATAATAAAAATAAACACTTGTGTAAGGTTTTTACATGAAAAATTATACTTTATTCGATGCTGTTGTGTCGTCTAGACTCAGTCAAGTTACTCCTTTCATTGCTATTGCTCAACTGAATTTTATTAAAGAATCAACAAGCTATATTCACAATACAATACTAGGAATCAGTAATACTACTTTTACATAGGAATGTACTTTTACAATCATGTACCGATCGTGTCTTACAGGATATAGCGTGACTATAGTAACGCTTAGGTAACGCAATACACTACAGATGCACTTTGAGAAAATTATTGATTCAGCATTGTCTAATTTATCTGTCGTATCACAGAGATTCACTTTTCTTCTATTCTTTCCTTAACAATAACGTGTGCTCTACAGTAAGGAAAGGCAACGTGAAGCTTATTCGAGAATGTATGCTGATAAGTCAATTCTACTGTATTGAACGAATGTAAATTTTGCGGCTACCAGCCTTTTTAACAAAGAAACGATTAAAAAGGCCAATAAGAACAATAAAGCTATCATCATATATTAGACTTATTAAGAAAAATCTGATTGATCGAGAGTATACCATAAAGACACTATAGCGTGTGAAGATGACAATGATGATAAATACAATATCTGCAGCGGATAAGGCATTTATCATGTCGAGTTCAAAGTCTGCCTTGTTTTACAAGTCCTTCGTCCTTGCTGTGTTCCTAAACTTTTGCAAACTCAAGAATAGTGTCTTCTTTTGCAGATTGTTTACAAAATGTTTAATGAAACAATTCTAGAACTTGGTTTTCACATGATATCATGAGTTATCAAACGTCGTATCTGTCTTATTAGCCTTAGCGTCGGTTTTGGTAATTCTTGATATCATGCTCAAACTAATCCTCTAACTGCTAATTATTACCGTTATTATCATATGCATTAATATCATTATAACTATCTTAAAATAAGTACAAATTTTGATACATCTAATTCTATATGCTCTTTTATACATCATTTCAATAAACTTTCTGCCCTTGAAAATAAAGAACTCAACTTTCTTCGTTTACAGAAACCAGACATCCTAAATGTGGTATTTTATCAGCAGCACACGTAGGACAAAGAACGCCTCCAGCCTTTCTCACGTTTCCACCCTAGAGAAAGAAAGAAAACCTCGGCAAAGTTAAGACGAAAACGGTTTTATAGCTGCACGTACACTAGCTCGGAGGTGTAGCAGCCTCGACAAGTACACTAATCTCCTTCGCTGCGGTTCTTCTGAATTCTACCCAACCCTTTCCCGTCCCCCTCTATTTGGACACGTAAATAGAAGAGACTTGTCAGATTTGTTTACTGAGAAGCAAAGGAAGACTAATCAAGGAAAAATTTGTCCACGAAAGTGTTGGATCAATGTCAGTATCTGGGTAACCGCGCACCCAGCCCTCCCCCTACAACAGTTAACTGATAACAATACATGATTAATGGTTAATGTTGGGTTTTGGGGAGGGTAGGTGCGTAGTTGCTCAGATAACTACAGGGTGCCAATCATTACGGTTCTAGCACAGAAAAAAACAAACAACAACAAAAGGAAACACAATGAAACAACAACTACAACAAGAAAAAGCTAAATATCACAGACAGTTAACAAAAAGAAGATAAGGTTGTCAATACCATCCTTCACGTTGCAAACGAACAAACCTGCACAATACTCACTCACATTCACACCAAAAGCGCACTGCACGCACATGATGTGCTGACCAACGCCCTTTTCTCATGGACACGAGTACACATTTAAGAATTATGTACTAAATCGCGCACAATTAGACAATCTATCACCAAAAAAAAATCCAGCTGCTAAGTTTTCCAGCTTACCAGTACAACACTTTCTTTCTGAATCACAACGTGAGGCCGCGGACAAAACTCGACATCTTCCTCACAGTCTAAACAGAAGGCCGGCTGCAAATGAAAAAGATAATTTGGTATTATCAACTGAGTTGATAATGTAAATAGGCCATCGTAAAGAGTATTTAAAGCTAGTGTTTCGAGCGTTAGCCCTTTGTCAGAGCGACTGATACCTGAGACAACTCCTTCGGTGATACCACCTTCACGAAATGTTCCTGAAAGTGACAAAAACATAAACTAATTAGAAGGTTCAAGAACATGCACTCGTAACTGATGCGAAACAATTGAAGTCAAGGAGCAGAACTAAACAACAAGAAACATACAACAATATAGGGCAAGCTTCAGTTCATGTTACGCCGTGTGGCTTACCTTTCTGTACCCAAGAATGTTGAGAATTGTACTATTGAGTTGGAGGCACTTCTTTGCTCGACTCACCGCGACATACACCAAGTTTCTTTCATCTTCACCATATTCATCTAAATATATTACACAGGCAACTTGAATCAATAGGGAATTCTGATTGCCCAGTGTTTGACCCTTTAACTCCCAGAAGTGATTAGCTCGTAACTTCTCCCTATAATATCCATACATTGTCCAGAAAAAAGGTAACGAGAATACTCAGACTAATCAGATAGAAGTTGTTATCTTGATCTAACATCAATTCTCGTAACTAATTTACAAGAAAATGTGCGACAGGTAGAGGGGAGAACTGATTAACAAGCTGAATTCTGGGTCCCAGATTCTAGGTTTAGTCCACGCCCGAGATTATTTTGCGCTGCTCTTGGGCATTTGAGTGTCACAATGTCTTTCGCTACTCAGAAGCATCAATGGACGCTGGCATAGAGTCAGAGGTAACTGATGCACTGCTGGACAACAGTATGCGAAAGGAGGAGTGACAATACTCCTGCCCCAGTTGTTCGAAGGTTGGATAGCGTTATCCACTGGATAAATCTCCATCCGGTGGATAACACCATACAAATTGATATCCCTTATCCATCGGATAGCAATTTATCCGTTGGACAGCGTTATCTGCCTTTTATACAACTAGGCCGTGAACCACACCATACCAAAAAAATCTGAATCGGCCATTTTCCAAGATTGACCCTTAAGTCAAGTACGGAAAACCCGGCCAATATCATTCCTTTACCTGTTTTTGGCGGAAAGGATGGGTAAATAAACATCAGACTGAAATGCTGTACAACAGGGACATAGATAACTAGTACATAAATTTTCTCGATAACCATTATGCTGTTTGCCTGCGGTGCGAGTTAGTTAGTGGCTGAAGTCGAAGAGTGTAGTTTTAGAAACGAGGTCAGTGTTTTCTGTAGTTGGGATGTTAAGACTATCCGAATGGAAAAAAAAAGAGCTGACTGTGGTGTAAATCCCCACCGGGATGGAGGATTCACACCTGATTTCACCCGCTGGTAAAAATAATGTTTTACTTACATAATGGAACACCCATCTCTGTTCCAGGTAGAAAATCATCTGTGACACGAACTGTGTCGAATTCAAGCCCTTTGGCTTTGTGTGCTGTGGAGAAAACAATATCTGCGGAGAAGAAAACAAAAACAAAGATAAACAAAGGCAGAAATGATAAACACATTAAAGGATACTAGGGCTTCATTAAATAAAAGCAACTTGCGTGACCAAATTTGGAAAACTGTGCCAGCGGACGAATTAGCAGAGTAGTGAAAGGAACAGTGACACCTTAAGGCAATCAGATTATTTTCGAAACTCCATTGAAATCTTCTCCAACTTGCAGACACTTTATAATTTCATCGTCACATACATGTAACATGAAGCAGTCGACTAAAACTCGCGAAAGTTTTTCGCTTGTTTTGCTTTGCTTTCGCGTTTGTACTTGTTTTTTTTTTCCTTCTGAATAGCCTTGCCTTTACAGACCACACTTTGCTAGCCTCTTAGAAATCGTGGATATGTCCCTGGGTAAAAACAGTTTTTGTTTGTTTGCCTGTCGGTTAACTATGGTTTTATTAATATTTTTATATATTGTTAGAAATCGTGGATATGTCCCTGGGTACAAACAGTTTTTGTTTGTTTGCCTGTCGGTTAACTATGGTTTTATTAATATTTTTATATATTGTTCCGTTTGGTTTAGAAAAGATCACAAAATTTCTTTTTCCAGTTAATAGGGAACATCAATTATGGAGCTTCACAATTATTTCTTAACTTTCTTACCCGCCTGCCGTAACTTTGTGACGGCTTTGGAAGTTATCTTATCTATTTTTTGCGGCAGCATAACATGATGTGCCTCAACGATCTGAAACAACAAGTGAAACTATAGTGTAGCTACTTCAGATTTGAGTAAACTGTCTGATTTATTTAGCAATAGTGAAAGCACATTGGCTGAGATGCTAGGAAAATGTACGTGACTAAGTTGCATTTAATTTTAGTTCTGTATCTGATTGGTTAAGAGAGGCGCGCGTTTACGGGACCAATCACAGAAGGTGGTGAGCAAAACCAATGACGCGGTCAAAAAGTGTACGAGTCAAAAGTTTCTGTGGTTTCACGTGACATAACGTATCTTACTGTCTGACTAAGTTGACGATCTTGTAATATATCGACTAACTGTTCATAAAATAAGGTGAGATACAAACCTTAATCTTGCTCAGCAGTTTCGGGTCAGGAGCGCATTTCGCATACTTCTTCAATTCAGAAAATGAACGGAATTTCTTGATAAAAGCGTCCTTGATTTTTAAGTGAGCTACAAGAAAAAGAAACAATTAATGCTCCAAGCTACGTCATTCTTTTAATAAATTTTCATCGATCTGCGAACTGTTTCAAAAGTGCAGTCATGCCCAAAATTAAACGAAACCCTGTTTTACTTCTGGAGAAAATACCAGTTATACCCATTCGAGTAGCGTTGACTAGATGACATTATCACAGGTTTTTGTTGCAGGCGACATGATATGACGGTCAATCTTAGCGTAAAAGTTGAAGTGAATAAAAGAATAACTTTGGTTTTCAGTATCATTACTTGAGTGGTTATCAGAGCAACTTCATCTTATTTCGTTTGTTTTTCGCTTCTTTTTCCTAGAAATTCGAGAAATGGAATCATTTTAAAACTGATTATTTGTTGCATTTAACTCGCCCGGGATGATTTCAGTAAGAAAAGACCCGACAATAGGCCATCTCCGAATTACCTTTGGCCTCATTTTCAAAGCGAGTCCTGGTGCTCATCCTTTCCTTTCATTATAACGCTTCATTCACATGCAAATTAATCTCATTTTCGTACGAATGGTCGAGCACCAGGTCTCGTTTTGAAAATGAGGCAAAAGGTAATTCGGAAATGGCCTCTTGACCAGTCGAAGCCCACACATATGCAGAATTACCACAAACAGTCCTACAACCCTCATTTATAGGTCCTATCATCTTTTAGCCGACAACACTCAAGTGCATTTGGTATTTTTCATACCAGACTTCACTTTAAGGCTAGTTAAGTACGTCCGCCATACACGCATCTATGTCTGATAACCCCCATCGTGTTTCATGTCACTTACGTTTGTTTGTACCAGCAGTAAACAGTTTGTGGATGTCCAACACTCGATCAAGCGCCAGGCTTTTAAGACCCTGAGGAGAAAAGAAGGAAAAGAATGACGTTTGTAAGCAAAATGTATCTTGAATACCCGTTTAAGATTACAGTTTGGTGTGAGATATGGACGACTGTTCTCGCAATTGTCGGTTTGGGTGGTACTTTGTGTAGGCATGATTATCTTCCGCTATTTCGTTCTCGGCAAGAGTTGCATGCTCTAGACATGACCCTAGGCATGGTCCCAAGAGTGGCCGGAAAAGAATTCTCACTACAATACTGATACATTTTCCCTGTCCTCTTCTCGAGGTTTTGCATCTCGCACGGTTTTGCATCTCGCAGGGTCGTATGGATAACTTTTTCTAACCCAGTTCGTGCCACCGCGCACATCCCTAAAACGAGGAGCCGCACGGGTCCGATGATACACGAACTCGTGAAAACAAAAACAGAAATATCATTGACGCCTCACCCCAACAAAACCAACTTTTTTGTCGTTGTTCGCACAGCACACATTAGCAGCCTCGTTGAACAGAGTAAAATTACAGCGTGTAATCACGCACAGCTGACCAGATTGTTCACCAAGCACTGAGCCTACAAAATGAATAATAAATAACATAAATATCCATTGTGCCGATAAAAACTCTAAGTCATAAAAAATTACAGGTTTTTCAAAGGCTACTAACGCAGCCTTGTCAACCAACTTACTTACGCCGGACGCTTTTCAACTGAGTGTCGTAAAATCAAAACCAGATCAATTGCAATGGACAAACAGTATAAAGTAAAATGTCATAAGGGGCCAGTGGGAAACACAGCAAAAAACAAGTAAACTGCCTCGAGCGTAGGAGAATGAAAGGAACCATGTCAAAACTGGTTTTGGTTTTGCATCCGACCGATTGAGAAGGTGGCGGAAGTTTCCGAGACCAATGAAAGAAGGTAGTAAAGTGACACCAATTAATTTAATGATAAGTCCCAGATTGAAATTGATAATTGATATTAGAGGCAACAAAATAAACATGCGAGCGTGCACAACTTGCCTCTTGGGTTCAGAGGGAGTATCTATCATACAAATTACCCTTGAAATTTTAATGATTTCTAGTATAAAGGTGTTGTATTTACCTTTCTTAGCTCCTCCAACCAAAGTCTTGTTTCGCACACCTTTCAACACGTCCAAAACACAAGACGCAACATAAGCTATCTCCGGACCAAATCTGAATGACTGTAAACCAACAGAATTCAAGCGTAAGAAGATTTCACACCCTCTGTTACAGTAAGGGAGATATAAACGTACGTTGAAGCAAATTTCATGCTTCTATAGTGTATCACTATCATGTTGTGACAACAACAACAACAACAGCTACTACAACCAAACGGAAATATCTCCACCCCACTTCCGTTCAGTGTCCATTGCTGCTGTAATTTTGTTGTTGTTTTTGTTAAGGAATCTAAAGGTTATGTGTCATTTGTTCAATGATCTATTCATTCTCATTTATCTATTCGTTGATTTCGTCCGCTAATTTCTTGTTTCTTCGTTTTTTTTTCTTCTTTTATATTTCACGTAGTTATATGTGGTACCTTGTAAAAACAGCACTGTTGTCTTTCTTTCTTTCCTTCCTGCTCTCCTTCTTTCTTTCGTTCTTTCTCTTTCTTCCTTCCTTTCTTAATGTCTTTTAATATTTCCAGTAATTTTAATTACTGTTATTATAATTATCATCTTGTAATTTCTTTTTATTCCTCATTACACAACTGACGATGGATGATGCTTCATCCGAAACATGTTTTGTTTTCATTAAAAAATAAATATAAAAAAATGAACTTCAAAAGCATCGTGTGGTTCATCAAAGCATTGTCATCTTATCGTTATTATTATTATTATTATTATTATTATCAGAGGTAATATAAATATTATCATTATCTCTACTACTATCGTTACAGTTATTGCCACAGTCACCAACTAACCTGAGTGAGGTAAAACGTGTGGGTGCCTTTCACCTCCTGAAGAGCGTTTCTTGCTCCGCGAAAAGCATAGATCTGCTGATGAGGGTCTCCCACTAAAATCTTGGCACAAGACTGACTGAGAAGAATATCGGACGCAGCTACAACAACACGCGACACGTGTTAGCATGCATCCAATTCATATTCTCAAGACGAATTTAAATAACTAAGACTGATAATATTATGGTTCAAGTTTTCGAGACCAATTTTGGTGAGCAGTGAAGCAATTCAATAAAATAAGGCATTATTGTTTAAAATCAATTAAAAATTATCGTCAAGGATGATTGGGTACAATGGTTTCTTACACAATGCAAAAAGTTTTTCTCACCAGGAGTACAGTCCTGAGCTTCATCGACCAAGAGACAGTCATATCCATCAAGAACTGGTCTGTTGAGTTGATAAATCTTAAGATAACCTGGAAAAAAAGTTATAAGACAATGTAAATCTGTATTTCAAGGTGGCCCCTCGGTTTGCGTGCTGGACTCCGGGTCGAGAGGCCTAGGCTAGGGATCTGGTACCCACCTACTGTACGGGCGTGTTCTGTATTCTAACGTAGAGATATAAAAAAGATTGCACACTTACCATCATGAGTGATTGGAAATTCTCCATCTCCTCGATCTTTCATTCTCTCCCATAAGCCATGCGCATGTGAGACAACTTTCTACAGTTAAAATGAAATTCAGACAACCATGTCAACCATATCTTACCCACGGGTGTCCTTAAGTGGCAAAGAAAAAAAAAACAGCCTGGTAGAATGAACTACGAATATTATCCCATACAGATGCTACAAATTGGCTTTCAGCTGTCGCACTTTCTGCACACATGACCCCTTTCGCCATGAAAAACTTAACGTAAACTCGTCTGATCTCAAGAAATGACAACATTTTTTTTTATCTGTCACGACATTTTTTGACATGTTCTTTACCATCTCCAGTTTAAGTTACCACAAAATACAAAATAGGATTAATAATGCTGCACAGAATGCAATGGTCGAATGCCATAAAAACTGAACTATGAGGCGTTGGCGCGGCCGTATACTATGTTCATGCGTAAGAAGGGTGCTGCACGCTGCTAGGGATTAAGTTAACGCAACAATGTTAGACTCAATGCCCTGTGATTCCATCTATATTCAGTTGTAAACCTACCAAAGCGCTGGCATCTGACTCCTCCCGTTTCCATCCAAATATCTTGTTCGCGCCAAAAGCTACGAAGCAGATTGTTTTCATTCAAATTTCGTTTGTTGTTTCTTTCATGTATCTTAACTGTCACGTAGGTTCGTATTATCCCCTCGCCGGATGTCGCTCATAGTAGTCTTGTCATTGCTAACTTCAGTGTATTTCTTTGCTTCTGTTTTTGAAACCACTGCGACTGTTTGTCACTAAATGACTTCTCGAAGTACCTGTCACTTAAGTTTAAAATAAATCTACCTGTGCATCTTCTCAATCACATCACCCTACCTGAATGTGCTGGTCGCTGTTCAAATAACTTGTATCTGAGCCATATTCACCAAAGATAGATGTCAGAACCTCGCTTCCTTCTGAGGAAGAAACATCCACTGAGGCTCTTTTGGTTGCTGGTACATGCTTGGGGTTCACAGTGGTGTCCGCAGATGCTATGAAGTTATTAAGAGTTTCTTCAACGCGTCGGGCATGAAGATATCCGCAATTGAAGGGAAGGGCATCCATGATAGTACCGATCCGTAAGCCACAAGTAAGCTTGTGTTTGTATCTAAATAAATGAATTAATTCTTTAAAGGATATTGTATGGCTACGCGTGGATACGAATTTTGTACTCTAGTGTTGGTATGAAGAGATTAGATCAGGCCATCTTTGCACCTGCTGGTGAGCATAGGGCATCAACCATTGACCCCTACCGGACTATAATTTTGGCAGTTCTTTTTTTCTCCCTCCAGATATTTTCTAAGCGAGTTCGTCTAGTCTATTATAATACACACTATACCCACATGTGTAGGCTTCACAAGGGATCTAACTAGGCATCACATCGGCAAGATGATTTGCTAGTTTTCTAGAGCATCTCATCGCATGCGTAATTGCAGTGCATTAAAATCAAGAATGCTGTTCTTCTAACCTAACTCCCACTTCTCTGTAGGCGAGCGAGTGGATTGTACGGTTCTCAACATTGCTGGGGAACATGTTAGCAGCATGTTCCTGAATTGACCTAAAAGACAAACAGACAAACAAAAACAAAAATATGATAAGCTGAACTGTTCACAAGTACTTCACTTGGTAAAAGTGTCTTTGTTGACTGCAGCTCATGGAACACTACTAAAATCAAAACGTTTTCTCGCCCTCCCCAGTCCCCTACCCCTACCGTCCACTCTAACTCCAAATCAAATATGGCCGGTCGGATAAACGACCGCGAGCTTATAACGTTCACCCGCTCTAATAAGACGCCTGCAAGTGCAAACAAAGCAAACGCACTTTCAAATTTTCAATTAGCTCTGTTTCCAGAGTGCTCATTCACTATTAAAAGTCATTTTCTCTTTCACTTTTACAGCTCAAGAGATTCCTGGGAAAGTTTACACCATGTAGTATGTTCACCTACTTGTTGTACGCCACATTAAGGAATCGTTCCTTAGGCCTCATCTTGGTGTACTTAACAAGAGTTGTAGTCTTACCAGTTCCTTGAAAACAAAAATTAAATCAGGGTTTCATTAAGAAATGAAGCAGCAATGAGCAATGTCGTGAGAAATAAAAGGGCTAAATTGAGCGTGAAGCAGTGTGGCCTAAAGTTTAAGGCAATGTGCTGGAATCTGTGGTCATGGGTTCAAGCCCTCAGCCCTACTTCTCACTGAATCTGTTCTTGCTTGCCCCCATATCAATTCCTTAGCTGCACTTTGTATAGAGCCAACTGGTCTGCCTCCTACCAGTTGGGATTTAAATACCACGTTTTTTCAAAATTTTTGTTTCCAATTTGTTTGTGTTTTTCAGGTGAAAATCCCCATTTGGGGAGAGGTCAATTAAGTATACGTTTCATTACATACTCTGTACATTTGAATGGAGAAAGTTCAAGAATTTCATTCAGATAATTCTTTGAAGACGTGTAGACAGAGAATTATCTGATATCCTAAATAAATATCCTTTTGTCTGTACAGTATCCAATTTATACAATTGCAAACATGTCAGGCAAGACAGACCAAGCTTGCTTGTTATGATTGCCAGTCAGAAAACTCACTTCTAGTTAACCTATTGCAGAGCCAGGTATATAATTAATATCTAAAAAAAAACCATCTCACCTGCAAATGCTACAATTTTTGTGATCTCTCCCACTTTGACATCATGTTTGATAATGCGAACTTGTTCTTGGGTAAGTTGCAACTTGTCAGAGATTGACCTATGGGGAAAGAGATTATTCCTCAGATTTCTTTCACATTTGCAAAGGGTGGCAGCTGACAGATTGCACTTCATGCTGAGACTGAAAATTCTCCTGTAAAAAATCTTCAGTAAATTTTGCATGCCATGTTCACCAGGACTTTCAAGTGTGGTATAGACAAGTACATCCACTTGTTTTATATCTTTTCTGCTTAACTGATCAGGCATTTTCCATCAGCGAAAAAGGAAAACAGCTTTGTAATACCTAGTGGGGTAATTTCCTATCTTAGGCAAAAAGCAGTATATGAGCTTATATAACTGAGATTGAGTAAGTCAATCTGAAAGTTCTAGGGATAAAATTTCCAAAATTGGTCCCCATGTTACCTGTACTGCATCATTGACTGTTGTTCAGTAGAATTCTGACCAGACACAGAACCAAGAGATGCACATGTGGCTTGGAATGCATTCTCATACAAATACAGTGTATAGAACACCCTGTAGTGAAGACTAATTGGAGAAAAAATAAAATGCGGGATGAAAGGTGGCAAGAACACCTCAAACATCACTTTAATTTATAATAAGACAGGTTAATCTTGCTATATTGGCATTGCAGTGGTTTCAATGCCTGTGAGACCTCTCACTGCTGTCTGTTTAAGCTCTTGTGATTTGCTTTTGCCTTACTGTACCAGCCACCTTTTACACCATTGGCAGTACCATATGGAAAAAGTTACTGAAATTTCTGTGGTATAGAATATCAATGGATTTCATGATTTCACCTTAAGATTTATTTGACATACAAAAATTAATTGCTTCTTACAGTGTATACTTATCATTGGGCACATACAATTAGGTGTTTTAATATTGTAGCAGTGAATCTCAGAATCAAATCTGAAGCAACTCATTCTATCATCAGACATACCCACTTCCAATTCTGTTTTGTGACTCCAGGTAGTAAAAGATTGATGCCAGACAGTAAAGACATTCCAGAATGTCATGTACCAGACAGGATGTGGACCTTGTCAAACAATGGACTATTTCTTGTACTTCATAAACTGTTTGGCATACCAGTGTCAGAAGTGCTACAACAGACCAAGGACTAGGAACCTTGAACAGAGACAGTGTTTGCTTAAATTGGGTCAATACACATCATTAACCCTGTACACCCTAACATCAGTATCCATTTTCTCCACACTGTTCTTTTATACATTTCCTATGGTACTGACAAAGAGAATTTGTTTAACAATCAAGAGCCTCTTTAGTAGGTGATCATTTCCTTTATTCTCATGACCTCAATGTTTGTTTTAGGGGCAATACTGATAGGAGAAAATAGTTTCTAATCACTCTAAGGGATTAAAGGGTTAGCAGATACTGTCACACATCATTTTTACAAAGTCTTCTCCCATAATTATTCTGAGGATGACAGGTAAAATAAATTTTCAAAGTGGTAGAGCAATGCCTTTAACTGTTGAACTTTTAACTTCCAAGCAATTTTAGGAAGTATTAAGAGGTACAAAAGATGGTAAATTTTAACTGTTACTGCCTAATAAGGAGAACACTGAGTACACAGTTGTTTCTTTAGCAAATCAAGAGAATTAGAATTATCTTGATAATCATCATAAGGTTGAGAATTACAGTTTTGGAATCCTAGAAATTTTTGTTGATTTTGTGAAGATTACAAATTAGACTTTTGATCTTGTCAATATTTCCACATGATTAAAGTAAATGTTGGTCAGTGTATGTGACACAGCTCTTGAACTTGATAAGCCATTCATCCTCTACTATTCCATACTCCAACACTTGTACACTACTCTCGAAAAAGAGAAAGTGAAGCAAACTAGCACCAAGTAAATATTAATTAAGCACTTTGCAAAAATCATGATATGTTGTACCTCTCTTGAGCTGCTGGTAAGAGTTTCCAAGAATGTCTCTATCAAAGGGAACTTGGGATGTGTCTTTAACTTTTCAATTGAAGATGAACTTGCTTTTCTTTTAAAATCTTTCATAAAACTACAAAACCATAAAAAAAAAAAAAAAATTTAAAATAGCCAAATGCAAGTTAGACAAAGTAGAACCTAAGACAAAGTTTGGTGACAGGTGGTCACTCAACCATGCAGGTGTCAAGCTTTAAGAATCTACACCTCTCCTGTTGGGGTGATGTCATTCTGTTTTATTTGCTTCATATTGCAAAGTTCCAACTCTCATACTCTGCCCACCCTGTGGTGAGTATTTCAAAGCTGTCTGTCTTTTTCCTGTGATCATTAATGTGACAGTGCTTTCAGGTGGAGGCCATTAGAAGGGTCATCATGTTTAGAATTGATAAATTAACAGAAAATCATTAAACTCTGATGAAAATGCTGGCTCCACTCACCACCTCTTCCCCCACCTGCCCCAACTGCATCCCACACACCACTCTCATCATATATTATTATACATGTACATGTATGGTTGCCATCTACACAATACAGTATACAACACATCCCTGTTTAAAAATACTTCACCATTTTAAAATGTACTTGACATTTTAGGTATCTTAGTTCCTGAATGAACCAATCAGATCTCAAATATATTTTTGATGACTTCTTTGGGAAATAAGTTACTGTATCAACAAATCAGATTTAGTTTTTTAATATGAGCCTTGCTCTTCAGGAACTGAGCTCCTCAACAAACCAATGATATGGAAGAATGTATGTCATTTCTAAATTAAGGTTTGCCTGTTTTATTTCTGTCAACAACAACTAAAACAGACAACAATAGATGGGAAATTTCTGCTTTAAGAACATTTATGTTTCACTATAAATTGGATGCTATCTGTTGTAAATTATTCTTCTTCAAGGCTGTATTATTTTCATCAGCACTCAATGTGTAGAGGCTTTGTGAAGTTTGCAAAGCTTTGTCACAATTGTAATTTTTCAATAAAAAATCTGTTACATTACTTTTTTTTCTGCACCCAAGGCCAAATACTTAGAAAGCCAGCAAATGATCATTATGCTAAGCTCGATGGGGTGATTTGCATTTAGTTCATCCTTAAAAATGTCACCAACTTCCTAGTGTCTAAACAATACAACACTCAGTTGTCCTCATGATAGGACTTCAAGTGAAATAAATCACATTTGATCAATAACTCTTCCAAGATCGTACTCTAGCATGCTGTCTAACAAGCCACATTCTTTTCCATCAAATAAATTTCATTTAATGGCTTGCTTGAACATTTGAATCAGTTTGTAACTGATTTTTTACTACAAAATTACAACTGTGACAAAGCTTTACAAAAAGCTTCTGCACATTGAGTGCTAATGAAAATAATCCAAAGAAGAATAATTTACTACAGATAGCATCCAATTTATGGTGAAACATTACTTCTCTTAAAGAAGAAATGTCCCATCTATTGTTATCTGTTTTGTTTGTCTTTTTCCAAGTAATCCTTCCCTTCCTCTGCACTTTTTGGTTCTCTAAACATGCACTTGGGCAGCATTTCAAGTAAAAGCTCTCTGACTCTTTGACCGCAGCCAAACATGGAGCACTTTTCCTATCTGAATATAATTAACCTTTAATCCATTCATGTCACCTTTGTCTAAATCTCAAGAGAGGCATGGGTTTTTAAAGCTGTTAAAAAAAATTGCAGCACTAGTGTTTTTAAACCCAATAAAATGCTGCTGCTCATTTTTTAAACATTACATTAAAACTTTTAAAACAGAAAATTATTACAAATACCTTGCTAGATTCAATGGAAACATATCCACCTCTAAAAGTCCTTTTCTCTCCAGTAGTTCAATCATGACATCTCCTGATGAATTGTCCTTATTCTTTAGAAGAAAATATTTCTTCTTCCAAGGAATAAACTAAAATACAAATTAGCATGTGTAAAAGCACAATTAAAATGCATAAAACAAGAAAAACAAAATCAGTTTCATGGAGACCCCAGTCACTACCCTAAGTTACAAGATAGAGAGTGAGATGTTTAAGGACAAAAAAAGAGTTATTAACCCTTAAACTCCTAAGATTTGATTGTTAATTCTCCCCTCTTGCTACTACATGTTACCTTGTCAATTAGTTGACTGAGTATTTCCTGTTGGAGCAAGATGACATCTTCTGCCTGATTAATTTGTTTGTTGGATAATGTAGGGATATTTTAGGTAAAAATTACATATTAATCACTTCTGGGAATCAAAGGGTTAAACTACCGGTATATTTCTCTCCTCTCTGAGATCTGACCTTCAATGGAGTGAACATGCTGCACAGACAATGTCATCTTCGATTACAATCAACAATTACAAAGTTAGAAATCCACTTACTCTGTAATAAAAAAAAACTTTGAGACCAGCTGTTCTCTACTGTGAATATATGAAAGTCATGTATTTGAACTGTGGATAAAGACGTGAATATGAAAGCGATCTTCGTAGTTCTGAACGCTACTTAAGCAGTAGTGAAAATAAGGCCTGAAAAGAAGTTCAGGCCTGAACGGAATATGACTTTCATATATTCACACTCGTTTATTCACCACTTCCTGACGGGTTTATTTGGAACCAACATAATGACCAGCTCCCAGTTGGCTTGTTAGCTCAGTTGGTAGAGCGCTGCACCGGTATCGCAAAGGCCATGGGTTCAAATCCCGTATAGGCCTAAATTTTTTTCAGGCCTTACTTTCACTACTGCTTAAGTAGTGTTTATAACTGCAAAGATCGCTCTGATATTCACAAGCTGTTCTCTATTTAAAAACAAGCAAAAACTTATGTTTACAGCATATTTACTTACAGAATCCTGTGATATTACGTTATACCACTGGTGGCACACCAAGGCACAATTCAACATCAAATCCACGATAGGCAACTGACAGAAAATATTCTCCATAATCTCAGCAGGCAAATGGCTGAAATCAGTACTACTATGATTGAAATCTAGAGAATCATCTTCCTCATAAGAATCAATAACATCACCACCAACAAGACCAAATGTTGACCTTGACGATAATTTTGTTTTAGCTTGCTTAGTATGGGAAGCCATCTGTGCCAAATACAACAATCGCTAGTGATAAAACTCAATCGTGAGCACTAAATGTCTAAATGTCATAGTTTACATGCGGTTGACACAGCGGCAAAATGAGTGCGCATGCTTAAAAATGCGCGCGAAAATTGACACGCGAAGAGGAATGGGAATGACAATATTTCCATACTAACACTATAGCAGCGATATGACGGCATTTTTAAAATTCATATTGCTTGTTTTTCTTTCGTGGGATAAGCCCTAGCCTTAACAGATAAGGCTCCCATTTTCAAGAAAGTCTCTTTCGAACCTGCTCTGCAACATATCTTTCCCAACGAAAAAAAAAACATTTCGGCCACAGGTGTGAATTTTAGTATTACGGTTGAGCGTTCGTAACATGGCTACGCATTTCGTAGCCTGTGTTATTATTATGGCACTTATGGCGAAAAGGTTTGCTCTTCTTATAGAGGAAGCATAATTGCCTTTAATACTGAAATGACTTGAGTGGCAGAGGTGGAACCAGTATATGTTGTGTGAATGTCATTTTCAACAATTTGGAAAAAGGGGCAACATCTGATCGTGCCTACTACCTTCACATTCCTCCACTCTAGGTGATACACCTATCCCCACTAGACTGTACAAACAATTTACAAGGGTGGAAATAGGTGAGACTTGTTATCAACCAGGGACGCTGTGGTACACAAGTTGTTGGAGAAATGCCGACAAAACATTTGCCTCGAAGACCACTTATAAAAAGCCAGTAAAAAGAAAAACGTTAGATAGTTATATTTAAAGGCTGTCATCAGTATTTACATAATAAACAATAAAGCAAACGATGACATAATTATCACCTTGCTTCCACGAGAAGATCAATTACTTAAACAAAAATATTCATGCAAAATGAAGATGGAGTGCCATGCAAAATTCAGTTGGAGCGCCAAGCAGACTCAACAGATGGTCAATGTGATTAACAAGCTATAGCAGTTAAATGTATGCCCCAAAACTTGCTGCTCTACAACTCAATAGCTAAACAGAGTATCAGGAAATTGGTGCACAGACTGGTTCCCCCAATTTCTCAGCACCAATCATGGTAAGTATCTTACTTATGCCTGGACATAATCTAAGAAAGTTAACCAATCCACCATATTGCTAAGCTTTGCTAATAATCATACTTATGCTATGATTGCACCTGCAGGGTCACACATCTCCAAGACATCATCAATCAGGTAATAATAATACTGATAAAGGTTCTGCACTGTACTCATATTTTACAAGTAAACACATGCTCATTGTTGAAAATATTTCTAAATAACTCACCGTGACTGGTCTAATACATTAGTACTGCAATTTCTATATATAATCTTGCAGAGCTGGTGGAAAAATTTCATTTAGCCTTGTACAGGCACTATGAGAGTGGGGGTCAATCTCTATACAGATCTGATGATATGCAGGCATCTTTCTCTATTTACTTACCGAGCTCAAAACATACAATCTCTCTTATTCTATTTACAGAACATGACGCTACCGACATTGCTGATCCCAGCTGTGTGCGGGACGCGTGTCATATGAACTTCGTAGTGGACCTCACCCACCGTAGAGTCTGTGGCTCGGTGGTTCGAGTTTTGGAACGGGATTAATCGTAACAAAAATGTTTTAGCTCAAATGGATAGCCAGTAAGTACAACGCAATTGAGGAACTTCTGAATTAGGTAAACTTTTCTAAACCGTACTTTCCTTTTAACAACGATGCAAGGCAACGTAAAGCTTGTTCGAGAATGTATACTGATAAATCAATTCTATCGTTTTGAACGGATGTCAACTTCGCGGCCACCAGCTTTTCTCAAAAACAAGCTATTAAAAAAACAAACAAAAAAAAGCTACACCCATTTTGAAATCACTGGTGGTCCCCGTAGTCTGATTAGCTCTAAATCGCACCACTTTTTTTGCTTTAAATCGCATCTTTTTCCCAGCCAATGAGGAGGCTATACTGAGAACAAAACAACCAATCAGATTTCAAGGCGTGAAAGACAAAGAGTATCATGTGGCAAATTTTGCAACTTTTGTTTCTAAAACTCTCATTTTTCCCCTCAAAAAATGGATGAATTTAATCTCAAACCGGCTAAGTACTGCATCAATTAAAAAAAATTTGAACTGACCAAGTCCTGTATTTGAGCGATTTCAAAATGGGTGTAATAAAGTGGTAATTGAACCTCGTGTTGAGCAATTTTGGTCTGAAATCATACTTATGATTTCAAATCGAACTCACGCTGCGCGCTTGTTCGATTTTGAAATCACGCGTATGATTTCAGCCCAAATTGCACTTCACTCAGTTCAATTACCATTATTTATCACACATTAGAGTTACTATGAAAAATCTGAATAGAAAAAATTATATTTATTACTATATAATAGACTTACTATGAAAAATATGAATTAGCACGAGCATTCCATTAAGATTAATAGCGTGTGGAGATGACATGATTAAATAAAACAGAAAGAAAAAGTAATGGTATTACCATACATTAGAGTTACTATGAAAATCTGAATTACAATAGCGTGTGAAGATGACATGATAAATGCAATATCTGCAGAGGATAAGGCATTTATCATGTCGAGTTCAAAGTCTCCCTTATTTTACAAATCTCTCGTCCGTGTAGTGTTTCCAAACTTTTTCAAACTCAGGGAAAGTGTCTTCTTTAGCAGATTGTTGACAAAATGTGTAATAAAACAATTATAGAATTTGGTTTTCGCTCGATATCATGAATTATCAAACCTCGCATCTGTGTTATCAGCCTCAGCGTCGGTTTTGATAACTTATGATATCATGCTTAAACTCACCACTAATTGCTTATTATTACCGTTATTATCATATGCATTAATATCATTATAACTATCTTAAAATAAGTACAAAATTTGATAAATCTAATTCTATATGCTCTTTCATACTTCATTCCAATTAACATTCTGCCCTTGGAAATGAAGCACTCAACTTTCTTTGTTTACAGAAACTAGACATCCTAAATGTGGTATTGTATCAGCAGCACACGTAGCACAAAGAACGCCTCCAGCCATTGTCACGTTTCCACCCTTGAGAAAAAAAGAAAACCTCAGCAGAGTTAAGACGAAAACGGCTTTATAGCCACAAGTACACTGGCTCGGAGGTTTTGCAGCCTCGGCAAGTACACTAATCTCCTTCGCAGCAATTCTTCTGTATTCTATGCATTCCTTCCCCGTCACCCTCTGTTTGGACACGTAAATTTATAAGGAAGACTGAAGAGACAAGGAAGACTAGGCAAGGAAAAATTTGTCTACGAAAACGTCGGATCAATGTAAGTATCTGATCAACTGGCACCTATACCTCTCCCTCAATAACAGTTAACTGAGAACAAGTCATGGTTAATGTTTGGTTTTAGGGGAAAGTAGGTGAGCAGTTGCTCAGATAACTACAGGGTGCCAATCATTACGGTTCTAGTACAGAAAAAAACAAACAACAACAAAAACAACAACAAAAGCAAACACAATGAAACAACTACAACAAGAAAAAGTTAAATATCACAGACAGTTAACAAAAAGGAGATAAGGTTGTCAATACCATCCTACACGTAGCAAAAAAACAAACCTGCACAATATTCACTCACATTCACACCAAAAGCGCACTGCACGCACGTGTGTACACACATGCCTATGATGTGCTGACCAACGCACTTTTCTCTTGGACACGAGCACACATTTAAAAATTACGTACTATATCACGCACAATTGGAAAATCTATCATCAAAAAAAATCCACTTGCGAAGTTTTCAGCTTACCAGTACAACATTTTCTTTCTGAATCACAACGTGAGGCCGCGGAGAAAACTCGACATCTTTCTTACAGTTTACACAGAAGGCCGGCTGCAAATGAAAAAGATAATTTGGTTTTACCAACTAAGTTGATAATGTAAATTGCCCACCGGAGAGAATTTTAAGTTGATGTTTTGAGTGTTAGCCCTTTGTCAGAACGACTGATACCTGAGACAACTCCTTCGGTGATACCAACTCCACGAAATGTTCCTAAAAGTGACAAAAACATATACTAATGAGAAGGTTCAAGAATATGCACTCGTAACTGATGCGAAACAAGTGAAGTCAAGGAGCAGAACTAAAAAACGAGGTACATACAACAATACAGGGCAAGCTTCAGTTCATGTTACGCCGTGTGGCTTACCTTTCTGTACCCAAGAATGTTGAGAATTGTACTATTGAGTTGGAGGCACTTCTTTGCTCGACTAACCGCGACATACACTAGGTTTCTTTCATCTTCACCATGGTCATCTAAACATATTACACAGGCAACTTGAATCGAAAGGGAATTCTGCTTGTCTTGTGTTTAACCCTTTAACTCACAGAAGTGATTAACATGTAAATTCTCCCCATAATACCCAGACATTATCCAGTAAAAAGGTAATGAGAATACTCAGACTCATCAGGTAGAAGTTGCAATCTTGATCTAACACCAAATTCTCGTAACTAATTTACAAGGAAATATGTAGCAGCTAGAGGGGAGAACTGATTAACAAACTAGATTCTGGGTCGCAGATTTGAGTCCAATTCATGCCCGAGATTATTTTGCGCTGCCCTTGGGCATTTGAGTGTCACAGTGTCTTCCGCTACTCAGAAGCATCAATGGACACCGGCACAGAGTCAAAGGTTATTGACATATTGCTGGACAATAGTAGGCGAAAGTAGTAGTGACAATACTCCTGGCTCCGGATTTTTGGCGGAAAGGATGGGTAAATAAACATAAGACTGAAATGCTGTACAACAGAGACATAGATAACTAGTACATAAATTTTCTAGATAACCATTATGCTGTTTGCCTGCGGTGCGAGGCAACGCCAGTCAGTGGTTGAAGTTGAAGAGTGAAGTTTTAGAAACAAGGTCAGTGTTTTCTGTAGTTGGGATGTTAGACTATCCGAGTGCAAAAAAAAGAGCCGGCGGTGGTGTGAATCCCCACCAGGATGGAGGATTTACACCTGACCTCACCCACTCGTAAAAAAATGTTTTACTTACGTAATGGCACACCAATGTCTGTTCCAGGTAGAAAATCATCTGTGACGCGAACTGTGTCGAATTCAAGCCCTTTGGCTTTGTGTGCTGTGGAGAGAACAATATCTGCGAGGAAGAAGACAAAAACAAAAATAAACAAAGGTAGAAATGATAAACACATCAGAAGATGCTAAGGCTTCATTAGACAAATGTAGCTTCGTAGCGAAAGGGATTGTCACTGTGGCTGGAAAACTGTGACAGCAGATGTATTAGCAAAGTGGTAAAAGGGAAAGCGTGAACATGACACCTTCAGCTCAATGAAGAGTGCATATAACCCAGAGAGTAAGATAAAGACCAGTAAGAAAATTAAGGCAATCAGATTATATTCGAAACTCCATAGAAACCCTCTCTAACTCGCAGCCACTTTATGATTTCATTTTAGCATACATGTAACCTGAAGTAGTCGACTAATGCTCGCGAAAGAAATTTTTTGCTTGTTTTGCTTTGTTTTTGCGTTTGTACTTTTTTTTCTTTTTCCTTCTGAATAGCCTTGCCTTTACAGACCGCACTTTTCTAGCCTCTTAGAAATCATGGATATGTACCTGGTTACAAACAGTTTTTACTTGTTTGTCTTTCGGTTAGTTATGGTTTTTTTCTCTTGTTCCGTTTGGTTTATAAAATTTCACAAAATTTCCTTTCCCAGTTAAAAGGGACCAACAATTATGGAGCTTCACAATATCTTAACTTTCTTACCCGCCTGCCGTAGGTTTCCAACGGCTTTGGAAGTTATCTTCTCTATCCTTTGCGGCAGCATGACATGATGTGTCTCGACGATCTGAAACAACAAGTGAAACTAAAGTGTAGTTGCTTCCCATTTGAGTAAACTGTGTTTGATTTATTTATAAGAACGAATGAAACAACAACAAAAACTGAAGTACCTTCAACAATGAAAGCACATTGCCTAAGACGCTGGACAAACGTGCGCGACTGAGTTGCATTTATTTTTAGTTTTGTATCTGATTGGTTGAGAGTGGCGCGCTTTTTTTGGACCAATCACAGAGCGAAGTAAAACAAAACCGATGACGATGATCTCATTGTCTGACTAAGCTGAGGATCTTGTGAGATATCGAGTAACCTTTTAACCATAAAGGCGTGGTACAAACCTTAATCTTGCCAAGCAGTTCTGGGTCAGGAGCACATTTCGCATACTTCTTCAATTCAGAAAATGAACGGAATTTCTTGATTAAAGCGTCCTTGATTCCTGAGTGCGCTACAAGAAAAAGAAACAATTTATGCTCCAAGCCATGTCATTTTTTTCTTTAATTTTCATCGATCTGAGAACTGTTTCAAAGTACATAAATGCTCATAACTAAACGAAACACTGCTTACTCCTGGAGAAAACACTGTTAATAAAAGTAGCGTTGACTAGATGACATTATCACTTGTTGCAGGCGACATGATATGACGGCCAATCATAGAGTAAAAGTTGAAGCGATCATTGGACAATCGTAGACCTCGCGGAGAATAAATTTGTTTTTCAGTATCATTACATGAGTGGTTATCAGAGCAACCGCATTTTATTTCGTTTGTTTTTGGCTTCTTTTTCTTCAGAAATTCGAGAAATAGCTTGGAATCATTTTGAAAATAACTAATTATTTGTTGCATTCAAGTCGCCCGGGATGATTCCCCAAGAAAAGACCCGATAATAGGCTATTTCCGAATTACCTTTGGCCTCATTTTCAAAGCGAGTCTTGGTGCTCATCCTTTCCTATGATCATAACTTTTCATTCACATGCAAATTAAACTCATTGTCGTACGAATGGTTAAGCACCACGCCTCGTTTTGAAAAAGAGGCAAAGGTAAATCGGAAATGGCCTGATGACCAATCAGAGCACACACATATGCAAAATTACCACAAACAATGATCTAACCCTCATTTATAGGTCCTATCATCTAGCCGACAATACTCGAGTGTTTTTGGTATTTTTTGTACCAGACTCCACTTTAAAGCTGGTGAAGTATGTCCGCCATACACGCATCTATCACTGACAATCCCCATCGTGTTTCATGTCACTTACCTTTGTTTGTATCAGCAGTAAACAGTTTGTGAATGTCCAACACTCGATCAAGCGCGAGGCTTTTAAGACCCTGAAAAGAGAGAGAAGGAATAGCATGATGTTTGTAAGCAAAATGTATCTTAAGTATTCGTTTAAGGTTACAGTTTGATGTGAGATGTGGACGAATGTTCTCGCGTGTGCCGGTTTGTGTTGTACTTCATGTAAGCATGATTATTTTCCTGTATTTCGTTCTCAGCAAGAATTGTATGCTCTAGACATGACTCAAGGCATGGTCCCAAAAGTGACCGAAAAAGAATCCTCCCAACAGTACTGATGTAATTTCCCTGTCCGTCAAGACTTAGCCCAGTCGATAATCATTTTATCATGCACCTGCCGCTCTGACTGTTTCTTCCGTTCTTCTCGCGGTTTTGCATCCCACAGGCCCGTACGCATAACTTTTTCTAACCCAGCTCGTGCTACCGCGCACGCCTCTTAAACGGTGAGCCGCACGGGTCAGATGATACACGAACTTATGAAAAAAAAAAAAAATTCAATCACGCCTCACCCCAACAAAACCAACTCTTTTGTCGTTGTTCGCACAGCACACATTAACAGCCTCGTTGAACAGAGTATAATTACAGCGGGTAATCACGCACAGCTGACCAGATTGTTCACCAAGCACTGAGCCTACAAAATGAACGATACATAACATAAAGATCCATTGTGCTGATCAAAACCCTAACAGTCATAAAAAATAAAAGATTTTTCAAAGGCTAGTAACGCACCCTTATCAACTAACTTACGCCGGACGCCTTACAACTGTGTGTCGTGAAATCAAAACCAGATTAGTCGCGATGGACAAACAGAATGAAGTAAAATATCACCAGGGGGCCAGTGGGAAAACAAAGCAAAAACAAGTCGACTGCCTTGAGCGCGGGAGAATGACAGGAACCATGTCAAAACTGGTTTTGGTTCTGCATCAGATCGGTTGAGGTGGCGGCGGAAGTTTTTGAGACCAATGGAAGAAGGCAGTAAAGCGACACCAACTTAATGCTAAAACCCGGATTTATATCAATGAGCGATATTTACGGCAACGAATTGGTTCAGTAGGAGTATTGATCTTACAAATAACCCTTGCAATTTAAATAAATTTCAGACGTAGTATCTACCTTTCTTAGCTCCTCCAACCAAAGTCTTGTTTCGCACACCTTTCAACACGTCCAAAACACAAGACGCAACATAAGCTATCTCCGGACCAAATCTGAATGACTGTAAACCAACAGAATTCAAGTGTAAGATTTCACACGTTCTGGTAAAGTGAAGAAACATAGAAATGTGCGTTGAAGCGAATTCCATGCATCTATATTGTATAACCATCACGTCGTGACAAAAACAACAACAAAAACAACTACTACAACCAAACGGAGATATCTCCACCCCCCCACCCCCATTTAGTGTCTATTGCTGCTGTTATTTTGTTGTTGTTTTTGTTGAGGAATCTAAAGGTTATGTGTCACTTATTCAGTGAACTATTCATTTTTCTTTATCTATTCGTTGATTTCGTTGTTTAATTTCTTGTTTTGTTTTGTTTTTTTTTGTTTTGTATTTCATTTAGTTACATGTGATGCTTTGTAAAAAACAACACTATTTTCTTTCTTTCTTTTTTTCCTTCTTTCTTTCACTCTGTCTTTTTCTTCCTTCCTTTCCTAATTTCTTTTATTTTTCCCAGTAATATTAATAACTGTTATTATCATTATCATCTTACTGTTATTGTTATTATCATTATTATTATTATTATTATTAGTAGTAGCAGTAGCAGTAGCAGTAGCAGTAGCAGTAGCAGTAGCAGTAGCAGTAGCAGTAGCAGTAGCAGTAGCAGTAGCAGTAGCAGTAGCAGTAGCAGTAGCAGAAGCTATCACTATCGTTACAGTTATTGTCAGAGTCACCAACTAACCTGAGTGAGGTAAAACGTGTGGGTGCCTTTCACCTCCTGAAGAGCGTTTCTTGCTCCGCGAAACGCATATATCTGCTGATGGGGGTCTCCCACTAAAATCTTTGCACAAGACTGACTGAGAAGAATATCGGAGGCAGCTACAACACAACATGCGACACGTGTTAACATGCATCCAATTCATATCATCCAGACGAATTTAAATAACTATAACTTCTAATGTAATGGTCCAAGTTTCGAGAGCAATGAAGCAAATTCAATAAAATACCGGATTATTGTTGAAAATCAATTTAAAATTATCGTCAAGGATGATTGGATACAATGGTTTCTTATGCATGCAAAGAGTCTTTTACTCGCCAGGAGTACAGTCTTGAGCTTCATCAACCAGGAGACAGTCGTATCCATCAAGAACTGGCCTGTTGAGTTGATAAATCTTAAGGTAACCTGGAAAAAGAATTATGAGTGTAAATCATTCTGTAATTCAAGGTGGCCTCACGGTGTGCACGCTGGACGAGAGGCCTGGGCTAGGGATCTGGCACCCACTTACAGTACGGGTGTGTTCTGTATTCTAAACGTTGAGATATAAAAAAAGATTACACACTTACCATCATGAGTGATTGGGAATTCTTTATCTCCTTGATCTTTCATTCTCTCCCATAGGCCATGCGCATGTGAGACAACTTTCTACGGTTAAAATGAAATTCAGACGACCATGTCAACTATACCTTATCCACGGGTATCCATAAGCAGCGAAAAAACAAAAACAGCCTAGTATAATAAACTTCGAATATCATCCATAGAGATGCTAGAAATTGGCTTTCAAATATCGCCCTTTCCGGACACATGAACCCTTCCGCTATGAAAACTTATCGTAAACTCGCTTGATCTCAATAAATGACGCAACATTTTTTTATCTGACACGACATTTTTGACATGTCTCCTTCCATCTCCCGTTTAAGTTACCACAAAATACAAAATAGCATTAATAATGGTGCACAGAATTCCATGGTCGAATGCCATATAAACTGAACTTTGAGACGTTGGCGCGGCCGTGTATACTATGTTCATACATAACAAAGGTGCTGCACGTTGCAAGGGGTTAAGTTATAACAAAAGCAGTCAAACACAATCATGTTAGCCTCAATACCCCATGTTTTCAACAGAATTTTCAGTTGTAAACCTACCAAAGCGCTAACACCTGACTCCCCCCGTTTCGATCCAAATATCTCGTTCGCGCCAAAAGTTACGAAGCGATTGTATTCGTTTCAATTTCGTTTGTTGTTTATTTCATGTATCTTAACTGTCACGTAGGTTCGTATGATCCCCTTGCCAGATGTCGCTCATAGTAGCCTTGTCATTGCTAGTTTCAGTGTATTTCTTTGCTTCTGTTTTAAAAACCACAGTGACTGTTTATCGCTACATGACCGCTCGAGGCATCTGTCACGTACGTTTAAAATAAATCTACCTATGCGTCTTGTACATCAAATCAACCTACCTGAATGTACTGGTCACTGTTCAAATAACTTGTATCTGTACCGTGTTCACCAAAGATAGATACCACAATCTCGCTTCCTTCTGAAGAGGAAACATCCACTAAGGTTCTCTTAGCTGCTGGTACATGTTTGGGGTTCACAGTGGTGTCAGCAGATGCTATGAAGTTATTAAGAGTTTCTTCAACGCGTCGGGCATGAAGATATCCGCAATTGGAGGGAAGGGCATTCATGATAGTACTGATCCGTAGACGATACGTAAGCTTGTGTCTGTATCTAAATAAATTAATTAATTCTTTAGAGGATGTTGTATGGCTACGAGTAGATACGAATTTTGTACTCTAGTGTTGGTATGAAGACTTTAGATCAAGCCATCTCTGCACCTTCTGGGGAGCATGGGGAATTAACCATGAACCACCACCGGACTTTAATTTTAGCAGTTCTTTTTTTAATCCCTCCAGATGTTTTCTTAGCGAGTTCGTCGGCACACTACAATACAAACTACGCCTACATGTGCAGGATTCACAAAGAATCAAGCTAGGAGTCACATCGGCAAGATTATTTGTCAGTTTTCTCAATTCGTAAAAACACAACAACAAGAACATCAACAACAAACACGATAAAAAGCCGCAACCCATACGAAAACAAAAGCATTAAAAAAAAACCCCACAATAACGACGGTAATCCACATTCGAGTAAAATCAAGCTCAATGACTAACTACAGTAGTACTAGTACATCTCAACACATGCGTAAATTGCAGTGCAATAAAATCAAGAATGCTGTTCTTCTAACCTAACTCCCACTTTCCTGAAGGCAAGCGAGTGGATTGTACGGTTCTCAACATTGCTAGGGAACATCTTAGCAGCATGTTCCTGAATTGACCTAAAGAAAAACAAACAAACAAAAACAAAACAAAAAACCAAACAAAAAAACAAAACAAAAGATGAAACAAAATGTAAATATGTTAAGCTGAACGGATCATGAGTACCAAGACACTTGGTAAAAGTGTCATTTCGGACTCAGCTTGTGGAAAAGCTACTAAAATCAAAACGTCTTCTCGCCCTCCCCAGTTCCCTACCTCTACCGTACATTCTAACTCCAAATCAAACATCGCCGGTAGGATAAACGATCGCGAGCTTATAACGTTAGCTTGCCCTAATAAGACGCCCGCAAGTGCAAACAGAGCAAAAGCGTTTTCAAAATTTCAAATAGCTCTGTTTCAAGACTGCTCATTAACTCTTCAAAGTCTCTTTCTCTTCCACCTTTACAACTCAAGAGATTCCACGAGAAAGTTTACAACGTGGTATGTTCACTCACTTGTTGTATGCCACATTAAGGAATCGTTCCATAGGCCTCATCTTGGTGTACTCAACAAGAGTTGTAGTCTTACCAGTTCCTTGAAAACAAAAATTACATCAGGGTTTCATTGAGAAATGTAGCAGCAATGTCGTGAGAAATAAAAGGGCTAAATTGAACTTAAAGCAGTGTGGCCAAGAGTTTAAGGAAATGTGCTGGATTCTGTGATGCTAGGTTTTAGCCCTCCACCATGCTTCTCACTGGATTTGTTCTTGCTTGTCCTAAATTCAACTCCTTGGCTGCACTTTGTATAGAGCCAACTGATCTGCCTCCCATCAAGTTTTTTTCACAACTTTTCTTCCTAATTTGTTTGTATTTATCAGGTGAAAATCCCCATTTGGGGAGTGGTCAATTGAGTATAAATTACATTATATATTCTTTGCACATAAAGAAAGAAAGTTCAGGAATTTTATCCAGATATTATTTGTAGTGGACAAAGAATTCTCTGATATCCTTTAAATAAACATAATTTTGTCTGTATATGAGTTTAGACAATGGCATACATACCAGGCAATGTGGACCAAGCTTGCTTATTAAGATTTCCAGTCAGAAATCTCACTTCCAGTTAACCTATTGCAGAGCCAGGTATTTAATTGTCTACAAAAAAACCATCTCACCTGCAAATGCTACAATTTTTATGATCTCTCCCACTCTGACATCATGTTTGATAATGCGAACTTGCTCATGGGTAAGCTGCAGCTTGTCAAAGGATGACCTATGGGGAAAGAAATTATTCCTCAGATTTCTTTCACATTCATAAAGGGTGGCAGCTGACAGATTGCAGTTAATTTAGACACTGAAAACTCTCCTGCAAAAAAATCTTCAGAAAAATTTTGCACTCTTTGTTCACCAGGATTTTCAAGTGTGGTATAGACAAGTACATGCACTTGTTTTATATCTCTTCTGCTTCTCTGATCAGGCATTTTACATCAGCGAAAAAGAAAAACAGCCTCATAATACAGTACCTAGTAGGATAATTTTTTATCTTAGCTGATAGCTGAGAGTGGGTGATCAATCTGAAAGTTCTAGAAAAGCAATTTCCAAAATCAGTCCCCATATTACCTGTATCGCATCATTGACTGCTGTCCAGTAGAATTCTGACCAAACACAGAACCAAGAGATGCACGTGTGGCTTGAAATGCATTCTCATACAAATACAGTGTATAGAACACTCTGTAGTGAAGACTGATTGGAGAAAAAAAAAACCAAAATACAGTATGAAAGGCAGGAAGAACACTTCAAACATCACTTAAATTTATCATTTGACAGGTTGATCTTGCTAAATTGGCATTACAACTTGGTTTAAATAAAAGCTACTGCCTGTGAGACCTCTCCTTACAATATCCATACAATATCAACCAGATAAGTGTTGAGAAGAAAGAAAAATTTCAATTTAGGGATAGTTAGTTGATCCAATACTAAATTCTCTGAACTAACATTATAAGAATTGTATGGTTGACAGTAATGAGAATTACAAATTTAATCTGGGAGTTAAAGGGTTAAGCTCTTGTGATTTGCTTTTGCCTTACTGTATAGCCACCTTCTATACCATTGGCAGTACTATATGGAAAAAGTTATCGAAATCCCTGTGTAGAGAATATCAATGTATTTCATAATTTCATCCTAAGAATTATTTGACATGCAAAAATTACTTGTTTACTTACAGTGCAATAATCATTAGGCACATACAAGTAGGTGTATATTGTAGCAGTGTATATTAGAATCTAATCTAAAGCAATCCAATCTATTGGCAGACATACCCACTTCCAACTCTGTTTTGTGACTCTAGGTAGTAAAAGATTGATGCCAGACAGTAAAGACATTCCAGAATGTCATGGACCAGACAGGAAGTGGACCTTGTCAAACAACGGACTATTTCTTGTACTTCATAAACTGTTTGGCAAACCAGTGTCAGAAGTGCTACAACAGACCAAGGACTAGGAACCTTGGACAAAGAGAGTGTATGCTTAAATTGGATGAACACACATGATTAACATACATGGTCACACATTATTCTTACAAGCTGGTAAAGCAATCCCTTTAACTGTTGAACTTTCAAGAATTCAAAGCAATTTCAGCACTAAGTAATAAGAGGTACTAAAAGCAGTAAATGAAGGCCTTAAAAGGAGAACACTTAGTACACAATTGTCTTCTGGGAGATCAAGAAAATTAGAATTATCTTCAGTGGATAATCATTATAGTAATAGTAGTTAACAGCTGCAGTTTTGAAATCCTTTAAATCTGATTTTGTAAAGATTACATGTACAAGTTCCAGTACCACTCAGATATATGTTAACTGCGCAGAAGCATTTTACATGCTCAGATGCAGAGTCGTCAGATGTGCATATATGATTTTCATGCATGACTGATGAAATACAAGCATGATTTATGTGTCTTTGTTATTCAGTGCTATAAGACTTTTGATCTTGCCAATGTTTCACAAGATAAAACTAGAGTTTGGTCAACATATTTGACAGAACACTTGAAAAGCCATGAAAGCACTACTACTCCATACTTCTCAGCATTTGCACATCCCTCTGGAAAAGAGATAGTATTGACACATTCGAACTAACTATATAAGCACCTAACAAAAATCATGTGATATTGTACCTCTTTTGAGCTGCCAGTCAGAGTTTCCAAGAATGTCCCTATCAATGGGAACTTGGAATGTGTCTTCAACTCTTCTATCAAACACAAGCTCCCTTTTCTTTTAAAATCTTTCATAAAACTACAAAATAATAAAAAATTTTTCATTGTTAATAGAACTAATATGGTAATAACCCTTTCCACCCTAATTTCATTATGCATATTCTCCATACTGTTCTTTATACATTTCTTAAGGTGCTGACAAGGAGAATTTGTTTACTGATCAAAAGCTTCTTTTTTTGGGGCATCATTTCCTTCATTCTCATGACCTTAATCTGTGATTCAGGGAGATATTCCGAGGAGAAATTAGTTGCTAGTCGCTCTTAAGGGCTAATGGGTTAATATGTTAATAAAATCATTCTGTTTTAGTTGCTTCATATTGCAAAGTTCCTACTCTCATGCTCTGTCCACCATGGGGTTAGCATTTAAAAGATAACTGTTTTTTTTCCTGTGATCAATAAAGCAACAGTGCCTGGATTGAGGCCATCAAAAGGGTTGTCATGATTAGATGTGCTAAATTAATATACGACCATTAAACTCTCACACAACTGTTGGCTTGTTGCATCCCAAGCAGCTCTGTTGTCATATAGTTGCTATATGTACGTACATGGTACAGTATACATAACCATTAAAAATGTGTACAACAGAAAATTATTACATATACCTTGAGAGATTCAGTGGAAACAAATCCACCTCTAGTAGTCCTTTTCTCTCCAGTAGTTCAATCATAAAATCTTCAGATGAATTGTCCTTGTTCTTTAGAAGGAAATATTTCTTCTTCCAAGGAATGAACTAAAATACAAATCAGTATGTGAAAGAAAAATTAAAATGTATAAAACAAGAAAAAACAAAAGACTACAATTACTATCCTAAGTTACAAGATACATCTGTAGAAGGGTTTAACACTTTAACTCCCAAGATCTGATTATTAATTCTCCTATCTAGCTGCTACACATTTCCTTATAAATTAGTTATGAGAACTTGGTGCTAGATCAAGATAGCAGCTTCTACCTGATAAGTTTGAATATTCTCATTACCTGTTTGCTAAAGAATGTGTGGATATTGTAGGGAGAAGTTTTATGTTAATCTGACTCCTGGAAGTTAAAGGGTTAAGATGTTTTAAGGACAAAATAATATTTGGAAGGACCATGCTGTCTTCTGTTGAAAAAAGTATATATTTACTGAACTTACAGAATCCTTTGATATTATGTTGTACCACTGACGGCACACTAAGGCACAATTCAACATCAAATCCACTATAGGCAATTGACACAAAATGTTCTCCATAATCTCCACAGGCAAATGAGTTAAATCAGTACTACATTGATTGAAATCTTGAGAATCGTCTTCCTCATCAGAATCAATAATGTCACCACCAAAAAGACCAAATGTTGAACTTGATGATGATTTTGTTTTGGCTTGCTTAGTAGATTGAGAAGATAAAGAATTATTTTTATTGCATCCTCTTTTGCTGACTGCACTTTCCAGGCTCACTTGACTACTTTGAATGCAGGAATCATTCCAGTAAGCTTGTGATAAACTACATGTAGAGTTTCCTCTCACATCAGAATCATGCTTAGCTTTTCTTCCATGAACAACGTTCATAATTAAACAGCAGTCACTGTCATTTGAAGAACCTTCATCGTCGCTTTTGACGAAGATGGTATTCAGGACACTCCTCTGATTTTTTCCAGATTTTCCCTTCAAGTTCTTTTGCTTTCTGGTTGATCGAGGAGCGCGTTTCATGTTTCGCGCCGACGGACTCGACGATGATAAACTGGAGGTAAGTGTACTTAAACAAGAACTGGAAGATGGCGAAGAGAACGAAGATGAAGCCACAAAGTCAGGGATACGTGTATGTCCGTTAATGAGCGTTTGTTTTCCTTCAGAAGAACAAGTTTTTGAGTTGGAATGGCAAGGAACTTGGAAATCCTCCGGTTGGCTAGTAACACTCGCTAGATTGCGCTCCACAGATGCAATTGACTGCTTTTGAGCTCCTGAACACCGTTTTCCAGCTTGCAAATAAATGTTAGCGGCTGAAGTGAATCCAAGTGTGGGTGGAAGTGTCACTTGATTCGTGAATCCGCGCTGTCCGTTCAAAACAGAATCAGAGGTGGCAATACCAGGTGTAGAAGGATTTGCAGTTGGTTTAACGAGGAAGTTCACGTCTTCTTTACTGATACCACTTCTAGGAGTAAAATATTGTGAAATACTCCGTTGACGAGGATTCGAAATAGACATATTTCGCTTTTTTCGGGGAGTGGTATTGCGATCCATGAAACTTTAAAAACTCCTCGTTGACTTACAGTTTGAATTCACTCGTTAGCCGCCATTACCGATCGTCTGTACGCCCCAGTGCTCCTCGATATTTTTAAAGAAACTTTCTACTCTCTAGGCAGGGGGTGGGGACGGGAAATCATAAAAAAGGCCAAATTTGTCACTATTTTTACAACAAAATTTTACAGATAACAAAGAAAATGTCTCGACAATAATCTTAATCACTTCTCTATAGTTTTCTCTCGTAAATTTGCTTTACTTTACTGGATCAATGTCAGTATCTGAGTAATAAACACTTACCCCTCCCCTAATCCAATGTTTACCTTGCGTATGACTAGGGGAGGGTTAGGTAAGTTGTTGCTCTGATACTTATGGTAAACATTTTTCACTCACTCTCCCTCTGTTGGTCAGTTTTGTTCCGACCAAAATGGCGGACGTCATGAACGAAACTTGTGTTGGTAAACAACTCTCTTTCGAATATCCTCTCCCTCTACGCTTGGTTCAAGCCAACAAACGAGATGAATTCATGAGTATGGTCGACTCTAATGCTGATCAGGAAGGCATATTGAACTGTGTTCATTTGAAATCGGGCGACACTCCAATTATCGTCGCTGCACGCCATGGCCATCTGGATTTGATGAAATTCTTGATTCTTCGCGGTGTAGACATTGAACAGCGAAATAAGGACTTGAAACGAGCTTTGCATGAGGCAGCTGCTAGTAGTCATCTAGACTGTGTCAAACTTCTTCTTTCAAAAAACGCAGAAATCGACTGTTTGAAGAGAGCGGACTGGTAAACCTTAACATTAAGCTTACTAACCCTTTACACTCTAACATCAATATCCATATTCTCCATACTGTTCTCTTTACATTTCTCAAGGTACTGAAAAGGAGAATTTGTTTAACAATTAAGATTTTTTTTGGTTAGTGATCATTTTCTTTATTCTCCTGACCCATGTGTTTGACTTGGGAGCAATATTGTAGGGAGAATTATAAATAATGTCTGAACTGGAAAATTTAGTTTTCTCAACTGAATTGGTGATGTAGGTAGCCGTTGTGAAGAGCCTATAAAGCTGATGTTTCGAGTTTTAGCCCTTCATTAGCTCTTTGCTCTTACAGAGGGCTACTGCTTGAAATGTGAGCTTTAGAAACTCTTTAAACCTTCAACTCCCATGAGCGACCAAGACAGAATTTCTCCTTACAATACCAGTACAATATCAACCAGATAAGTGATAAGAATAAAGAAAAATATTAATTTGGGGATAATAAGTTGATACAATACTAAATTCTTTGAAATAACATTATAAGAATTGTATAATTGACAGTAAGGAGAATAACAAATTTGATTTGGGAGTCAAAGGGTTAAAAAGTTTGAAGAGTATGTGTTCATGTAATATCTTGCATGTGATAAAGCCTACCAGTTTTGCTTTTGTTCATAGAATGCATTTTTGATGGTTTGTCAGTATAGGACACCATTGATGATGTCTTGCACCAAGATGAACATTGATATCATCAGAGAATTAATCCAAAGTAGAGCCAACTTGAGACTTGCCAATAAAGATGGCTGGAACTGCTTTCATATTGCTGCCAGGTATGTGTAATAGTAATATAATAATACTAACAATAATAATAATAATGATACCAGTAATGATAATATTTATACAGGATAACCCTGTCAGTGTTTTGACACTGGTATCAATAGGGGTCTTGGAAGTTAATTTTAGTTTTTACATTACAAATAGTAATGGTATTTTAAAGTAAAAAACTGTATGAAATCAATCTAAAAGATGTGTTACTATGGTATGATTAGAAAGTCCTTAATTTCCTTTGAAAATTTAGGAAAAAGAATCCATTGCCTTCAAATGGCAGGGGGAGGCTGTTGCACTCTTTGGCCCAAAAAACATGAAGACTTGTAAATGTGTTAACTACATTAATCTAAAAAATTTCACTACAGCATGATTTAAAGGTCCTTAATTTTCTTTTGAAAATTCAGTAAAAGAATCCTTGGCCATTGAATGGTGCGGGGAGGCTGTTGTACTCTTTGCCCTGCTGATTTAGAAATAAATTAAAAGACTTTACCACATTAACTACACATAGTTAATGGAGGTGAAATCAGAGATTTCAATACAAGCTGGTTACTGGCTGTCTACTGCAACCTGTTAGACCTCCTTGCAGTTTGTTTAGCCTGCAATCAGGCTCTGGTGTGTGGGTTTGGCCTTGCAGCACAGTCGTTACACAGCCTATTTTGCTGTCTGCAGCCCCTTATGAAAAAGGTTTTGAAACCTCTGTGCTTCTTAGAACTGTACAAATGTGTAACTTTTCAGAGAGTGTGGCACAAGTTTCTTAGGCCAATCCATTTTCTCCCTGTTCCAAAAATTAGTTGCAAGATAGTGGACTAAAGGCTTAAAGGCTTTTGTAGCTAAGAATACTGCTCCTCTCTTGCAACTGGTAATGTCCCCAGAAGCAAAATATCCTAGCATATTTTCTAACTAAATGGAAGTTATTATTTTATGTCCATGTTTATTTTACTTTCATTTACTTTCATAGGGAAGGGGATGTAGAAATTTTGAATTATCTTCTTGATTGTTGCGCTGATATTTGGGACAGTTGTAGCAAGAATGGACGGACACCGCTTCATACAGCAGGTGACTAGAATTCACTTTTTCTTTTTTGTCAGAAATTTGTAAAAATATTTTGGCTGGCTGACCCTGGGTTAAAATCATTCAATTCTAAATTTACAGCTGTTTCCTGCAAGTTCTGGGTGTTCAGAAATTGGAGAAGTCTCTATCTAAATTGTGCTGTCCTAAAGTTATTGTATATTCAGATCTAGACCAATATGTTTTAGTACACTCATTTTAATTGTTTTTTTTTTTAGTGATAAATCCGTTGTTTTCTATATTTACTTGGCATAATGTTGACTGCTGGATCACTAAAAATTGTCTCCAAATGATCACAAAATGAACATATGGTAATTATTACTTATAATGTAAGGGCTATCCCTCCAATTGATGCACATAATTTGTTTTTGTTAGAGCCTTTGTGATAATTTCTTAATACATTTTCAGCTCTGCATGGTAGAGTGGATGCTGTAAAACTCATGATTAGCAGGTGAATATACTTTTACAATCAGACTTACCAAGTTGGTAACTTCTGGAAGGAAGTGCATAGCTAATGCAGAAACTATTTATGTCTTGAACACACTCTAGGTAAAGAATCTTGTTTGTGCTTCATGCATCCTCCCCTTGAGCATGAATTATGCTTCATGCTTGCCTAGCACTTGTCCCCATTTGCCTGTAAAAGGCAAAAAATAACACCTGTTCTGCAGGCTAAAGGGCACTTGACCAACTCTTAGGGACATGTACATGTATGTTCAGGTTGTGCTTCATCAAAAACTCATTAACAAAAATAGTTAATTGGCTGTTTCAGATGTAGTTACATACCAGATAGTCCTGACAGTTGTGGCTCAACACCTCTAATGGATGCCCTACGAGCAGGACATGTGCCAGTAGCAGAGACTCTCATCAATGAACACAAGGTACTGTTCACTCTATGTCCGAAGAAGTAATCAACATGTACACTGTTGAAAGTACTCAATTAAACCATGAGCACATGATGTAAACCAGCATGAGCAAGAGAGAGATCACCCACACTTAAGGAAATCTGCTTTCCTGATGGTATTTCAGTTATGTTCCTGCCTTGCAAGCTAAGAATTTTCTCATAGCTGGCATATTTTGTGTTAACCCTTTAACTCCCACAAGTGATTGACTTGTAAATTCTCCCTGTAACATCTGTACATTATTCAGCCACCAGGTAATGAGAGTACTCAAACTTATTAGGAAGAAGTTGCTATCTTGATCCAACACCAAATTCTCATAACTTATTTACAAGGAATTGTGTACCAGTTAGAGGGAAGAATTAACAGTCAGATCTTGGGAGTTAAAAGATTAAGTGCATGCTCAAAATTCTGATTGAGAGTGGGAAGATACATACCTATTTACATTTTTGAGCAATCCTGCAATGCAACAACTTGTTGATTGGACATGCTGTTAGACACAAATGAAGTCTGCCTGTTAGGCTATTCCCTCAGTTCCCAGCTTCTTTGACATAAAGTGAACTGTAGAGTTACAACTTCATCAGGATAGCATTCTTATGAGTGTCCCTAATCCAAGGTTGTAGGTTATCTCATGCATTAGCCCTGCAGTGACAAGGGGCATTGTTAGTCTCACAACAAATTCCAATGATCCTGGCTTCAGCTTGGTCCTGGACCACTCAACCTAGAGTCCAGTCAACAAACCACTGGTCCAGGAGATTGTTAATGGTGCCTAGGAGTTACAAGGAGTCAAATAAATGTTGCTTACCTTTTCCTGATATTTTTTTCATTCTGTGGCAGACGTTAACAATGAAATTGCCCCTCAATCCACCCCTCTCCCCTCCCCCTCTCAGGCCATCATAATTTTATTGTCGTATTCTTTTTGTGCAGGCTTCCATAACTGCCAAGGATCAGCTTGGCAGACAAGCTATTCATTTGGCTTCCCAAGCCGGGTGTATCAAGTCACTGAATTTCCTGATTACAAAGTATGCTGTAGATGTCAATGTATTTACTGAAAAATCAAGAAAGACTCCTTTACATCTGGCTGCCAAGGTATTGAGGTTATTCACCCAACGTAAACTGCAGCACCGTTTTCTTCATCTAGGTATCTCTACCAACTCTGATCTAAATAAATCTTTTAAGCCCTCAATGACTTGATCAATATTGTAAAACAAAGGCGTCTGGACCTTCCGATTAACCAGGGGACGGGAGCAATCAAGTGAAAGGTAGCTTTCGGGAGATTGGAGGGGGGAGGGGGGGGGGGGAAGCCGGGGGGAACCCTAGAAAATGTGTGAGAGCGTGGTAATTGCAATCGGTATAAACCCGCCTTCCCATCCCTCCCCTCAACTATGTATTCCAGTTGTTATCTCACCAAGTCTAGATGGGTGGTTAACAATGTGTCCTGTAACTTTTCACAGGAGGGTCACGCACAAACTGTACAGTTTTTGCTAGATAAAGGAGCAGTTATAAACACGCAGGATAAGAACGGAAGAACAGGTAATGTTTGTATGTCTTTCTTGTTTTGGATTTTAGTTTTTATATCCAAGTTTTACTGTTATTTGGTGAATTCTGTGGCAGACTTTAATAAAATGGGAGGCACATAAACACCACGTCACAGCAAACATTGCAAGTTTGCACAGGTTAAAGAATATCTAAATAACTTTTGTGCACCAAACGTCAGAGCCTCTTTGTGAAGGGTAAAGGAAAAGAAGACCCTAGGTCTTGTTATTTAGTAATTAGTGTCCAGTGTTTCCATTTTATTGTTTTGAATCTTTTATTAAAATTTCGTTTCTTGGGCGATGTTCGTGAACAATACGCATGGACGTTACATTTGTCTTTTACATGATAATATGATCACATTTAAAGTGTTTCATTGTTACACTCAGCCTCCAATGTAGACAGCGAGTTACTTTGGTAACGCATTTCCATGAAATTTGTTCACTTGATTTTCAATAAAAGTGGGTTTGGCACTGATTTTGTTTACGATCATCAACTGACCTTTGATTTGGAAGATGGGCATTGCCAAATTTTGCTGTAGTATTCTTTTAAGGGAAACGATCCAAGTTCATTCTCATTCGTTTTAAATTGAAATTTGAAGATAAGTTGGGTTTTATTGAAATGATAATTCAAGGTAATACTATTTTTTCCAAAAACAGTTATTACTTTTAGGCTTTTTAGTCATTTTTTTGCAGAGATTACGGTGTCTAGGTAGAACGTGCCTTAACCCTTTTCCTCTCAAAGTGACCAGCATCTAATTTCTCCTTACAATTTCACCCCTGAATCACACAGCAAGGTCGCAAGAATAAAGGAAATGATCACCAACTTAAGAAGCTCTAGATTGTTAAAGAAATTCTCCTTGTCAGCACTCAGGAAATGTATAGAGAACAGTATGGAGAATATGCATACTGATGTTAGGGTGTAAAGGGTTAAGAGTTATTTTTTGTGTATTCCTAGCTCTCCATCTCAGCTCAGCGGCCGGCCACGAAGCATGTGTGGATATTCTATTACGCGTAAATGATTTGGATAGAACCATAACAGACTGTTCAGGACTTACAGCTGAAGACCTCGCTCTTGAGCCTGCAGTCCAACAAATGCTCAAATCTTTGGCAGAATGATTGTGGTCCTTAGAAAGATTTTTCCAGCTGAGTGCTGAAAGCAATCCAGGAGTGCTTTGGCTTTGCTTCACCGTGCTTTGTGATTGGTTAAAAAAATCATGCCACATTCTCAACCTATGAGATGCAAGACTTTGAGGCGAGATACAGCTGAACTTTTTGAGAGACAAAGTTATTATTTTTAGCTGAGGACTGAAAAATAACAAGACAGCCTCTCAATTATTGGAAGGACGGGCACGTGCCATACGCAAAAGTGTTTTTGAATCACCTTGTGATTGAAATTGGTCACTAAGAAACCTGGTAAAGACGTTGTTATTTGCGAGTGATGGCCTTACGAATTCTCCTTACAAATATAGGACGTTTTCAAAGACACAAGTGATGAGAAGACCGGAGTCTTCAACCAACATAAAGAAAATGATACTGAAATATACTGATACTATAGCGATTTTTTTGGGAATCTTATGGACACTTCAAGTGGCATCAGAAGCATGTAACCTCGGTTATAAGCTTCTGCTGGTATACACATGGGGTTTGCGTGGTCGTGCTTGTCAACACAGCTAGATTGAAAAACAGATTATGTACAAAGCAGACATAATAATTCCTACGAATAATTACTTTTTAAGTTCTTGTGAAGATAATAACAAGCGATTTTTTTAGCACTTCCTAATATTTTTATTATAATTGTTCAGGTGATAATGGAAATGTGCACTCTGTGATTGGTCGCGATGTACATCATATCGCACAAGAATCACCTCGCGCGTGTTGATAATAATACTGAAGCACTCAGTTTCAAAATAGTCTTTGCACGAGTTTATGATGTTCTTAACGAAGAAACGAGTTTAATGAAATAAAATGCAGTTTCTCTGATAATTACCGTAGCAATTATACTCAAACAATGATCCCCCGCGGGTTTAGCGAATATTGTCGAATAATCCCTGTGACTTTGTCACGAGGATTAACGACAATATTCACTTCGCCTTCCGTGAAAAATTGTTTTATATGTTTGTCGTATGTCTTCAGTGATAATATATTCTGTTTAAGGAAGAAGGGTAACTAAATTTGTCCATAAATTATGCGATGGTAAAAGTCAAACGTTACTGGCAGATTTTGATTTTAAAGGAGTCCCTTTTAAGGCAAAGGAGGAATGCGTGTAGAGTCTGCAGGAAAGAATTCGTAGATTCCTTTATGTTTGTTTGTTTCTATGTGTGTTTTTGTATTCTTTCTTTTTCTTCTTAGAGAAGGCGAAGGAGCTTCTTTTGTTACATACACACGCAAATTTTCGTGTAGAATCTGTGTCAGACAGGATTCTCGCATATGCATTGTACATTGTTGTACATTGCTTGGCAACTGTACTTGAAGAACATTTAACCACCTACTGCTGTTGGTTCTTTTCAATTCAGTGAAGAGCATTCAGTTTAAATATTTTTAGAGTGCGAGATTTTCAGTGGTGTTGACAAGCGCCATTTTACCGGTCTAAGGTATACCTCTGTCCACAAGGCTCTCCAGGATTTCCTACCAATGTCTGTGAAAAAATTCACTTCGATGATTTGAAGGAATATTTATTATGTAGTTAAAGACACCTTCCGCTATTGAATGCCACTTGTGAAGAGGTTATTAAAACCCTTAGCAACCAGAATCCATTAGTTCAATTCATTTTTTGTTTATCGCTCAAGTAACTCCAGCTGGCTCATCCATGAGCTAGGATTCAGGGTTATTAACCTCTTCAACAGAAATAATCCACAGTTTTGTCTACGACACAATCCTTGCGCTGAGTGTATAAAGCCACAGGTGCACATGTGGCCATTAAGAGGACATTAAAACCCAGGTGGCGAGAGCACTTAGTTCAGTTATCTTAGAATACAAACGTGTGTCTTCGGACACTTCTCCCTTGTCATGGAATGCATTTAAATTTCACATCTTCCGTTTTTTTCTTCTTTCAAATTATATATCTCACTGAAAATGCCGCCTATGACGTAACTTTAACACAAGCTAGCACAAACCGCGGTTTCTTTCAAACTTTGACGCCATTAAATATCAAAATAATGGCCTGTCGATTGTGGTCGAAGCTTCATGTTTTCCCCTTGTTCCGTTTGACCTTTTTGTGAAACCGCATCGAATCTCGGTCAGATAAGTAAACATTTCATAACCGTGGTATTGTAGCGATGTTTTAAATTCTTTGCGTGAGTCAACTTAATTGAAAGTACACAATGCCCTTAACACATCCAGCCGAGGGGATTGGAACAAAAACCTCAGCGCCGAGAATAATATTCATTTGAGATTATTTTAGCTCGCCGGAAGCGATACAATGCGGCGTTATATTCAGCGACGGGTAAAGTGAACTTAAAATTAACATTTGCATAGTCAGCTGATTCGAAGATGTACTATCGACAGGTTTTGCCACAGCATCTTATATTGTTGTTCTTCTTCTGTCCTCGATCAAGTAAGTAAAAAATGAAACTTGTTGATAACTGTTAGTTTAAAGTTCGTTTTCGCGTACCACTGACGGCTTTTCATGTTTCTCCGCATGGCGGTCCTTCTAACTAGAATGTCGCAGACTTGCTTTCTACGACTTTTTTTTTTAATCCTCGATGCTGAATTTAAATTAAAATTGATAACATTTGAAGACAAGGATATAAGTCAGTGCTTCGGGCTGAATAGCGACTGCCTATATTTTGCAGTTTGTAGAGAAGATCTTGGCGAAATTTTGTCGAGTCCCAAAAATGTGCCATTTGTTTTTTCAACTGAAGTACGTGCTTCCCAAATTTTCAAGCGACAAAGCACCAACAGAACATGCAAATATATTCTGCTCGCACCCTCGAGTGTGGGCTTCTAATAAGATTTTAAGTTGTTTTGAATTTTGACTGTGAGAATTTAGCACGTGGTTTCACTTGTAAAAATTTACCAAAAGTTTCCTCGCTTTTTTTAGGACCTATTTTTTAATTTTAGTTTATTAAACTCGCAACGACGTACTATGGTTCCGCTGAACATTGTACTGCCAGTCATATACAATTATTTCCTTCTAAAACCATTCTTTTAATGTACTCTTGGTGAAAAGTTGTTCTTGATAATATTCGGACTGCAAATTAAAGCGACATTTGGAACTGTTGTCGATATTTATGCCGAGCCATATTGGTTAACATATACACAGTAAGTGTACGCGTGGATTATGACAATTCCGCAATCACGTATTTATAATATTTGTCGGTTACTGTTTTCTGAAGACTAGAATATTTTTAATTGTTAATTAACGCAACAGAGTGAAGCTGGCGAATTGTGTACTCTTCCTCAACATTTCACTTCAATGAAAGGGCTGTTGCGAACGGTTTGCAGTGCTATCTTGTTGTTTCGAATATTTTTGCAACCTTGACCTTGAGAAAGTTTACATTTTTTAGCATTTGTTTAAAATTACAATACCTGAAGGGAATCAAATAAATGAAAAATACATTTTGTTTTGAAATAACAGTGATGCATATGAATAAGATTATTGAGTTCTTTAGCGCAGCGGTCTAAAGTCACACGAAACTATTCATGCAGTAGAAATTGCTTCACGTATGTGCTGTTGCTTAAATTAGTTCTAGCGGAAACAGGACTTCACATACATTAGAACTGTATTCTCCCAGTAAACCAGCCGTGACAGGCCTAGGACATTTGCAATTCATGAAAGTTTTAATTAAATTCGACCTTCTGCCACCTCAATAGCGTTTCGTCTTTAAACTCCGCCGAACAGATTGATCAAGATGTAGGCCGCGTTTTCTCTAACCAACTCGACAAGAGAAAAAAATTACACGTTTCGAAAGAAAAACCGAACATATTGGTTTGAAGTGCATTTACTTAACGGGAGTCGGGAGGGGGGGAGAGGGGGAGGCTGGAGCAATACCTGACTTCGCTCGAAAGGATCAATTGGCTCGACGGGTTACGCTGGAAAAGCAAAACAGAACTTATCTGAAATCGTGAGATGCAGTTTAGCATTCATAGTATTACTATTTCTGAACACTGTTTGGTCTGAAAAGAGGTCTGCTAGCGCTAAGGGTATTTTGAGTAGGGATGTGTACTTGGTTTGGTGTACGATGAGCTCTTCCCTCCCCTCCCCTCCCTTCAGTGGTAACAGTGCGTGTCGAGTGGTATATTTGGCTCGAGCTCGTGCGAGAGGTACGTGCGTCAATTATCTTCCAGTCCGACACGACCAAACTCGGTAGGTCAAGAAGCAATAGACGAGCGTGCGAAGATTCTTCTGAATAAAAATTTGCCCTTACTTTTCCCGACTCGCAATTCATCGAAAACCGCGAGTCATTTTTCGTTTCTGTTTTCCTCTAACTATAATTATACTTTTAGAATTCACGTTTCGGGAAAAATTTAAAAAATAAGAAAAGCAATACCAGTCTGGACGGCTTTTTCCGGACCGGCTCACGCACGTCAACGCGGCCGGCCCTACTCAAGCAAGTTTTCATTATGATTTTCTATAGGGTTGCGTAAGCGAAGTTCGACCGGGTCATTTCGATATCTGGGATCCTTGATACGTTATTTTTTCATAGGGAACTGTGCTACAAAGCTCCCTTGTAGGACTCTCTTTAGAGCAATCGCTTATCGTCTCTCTTACAGGATGACTCGGGTCCATAATCACACAACTAACTTCAAACACTAGATTTAAATATGGTTTCTACGATGCCATTAGTTTTTGTCCCCAGAGCTCCTTGCTTTTATCTACCGTTTCCTCTGCCACGCGATCACGAGGACTCTGGAGACGAGAATGCGGTGCTATGGGTCACGCATGCGGACGTGCGGGGAGAAAAATGGTCGCCCCCTACTGCGCATGTTCCGCGCAAATAAACTGCGGGCTCTTGTATTCAAGAGAAACGATGCCTATCAACTCTTTTCGCTTGCATCACTTTTTTATGAACGACGCCTTATTAAGTTTTGCATAAAATTTGATACCGGCGGATGTCTGTAAACGGGCAGGTACCAGCAGAATATATATATAAGGCCAACTAAGAGTCACTGACTCACTGACTTTCAGCTGGACAACACGTAATAAATTTATCTGAAGCGTAACTTAAAAAATTAAGAAAAAGCTCCACATTCTGTTTAATATAAACAAAAAGAGATGAATTCGTCTTTACCGATAGACTAAATATCAATCACCATACCTGCAACATTCGTGCATACCAGCTGTAAAATAGGTGAAGATTACACTTGTCTGGCTCATTTGGGTGATGCTGCCAGTATTAGCGTCCCCCTTAGCAAGCCCGATATAACATTTCCGGTTATAACCATGCTCAGCTCTCAGCAAAGCATTATTTCAGAAGCAGGCCTACTTGTCTCTTCGTTTTGAGCTGATTTCTACAAGGAATTTCAAGTTTGTCGTCATTTAAAATGGAATACTGGCTTAGAAAAGGATTTGTCATCGTTTGGATCATACTTGCTAATGTTTGTTTGTGTGAGTAGATGTTCGCGGGTATTCGCTTCAAAACAATCAACAGGCTGACTGTTTGTAGATCACCTATAACGTTTATTCTAAGAATGATTTATAGTAGATAAAAATTTAGAAATGGTTACTCTTAGGATAGGAGCTAAGCTAGGAAGTGCAGATCACCGTTGTCTTACGCAACATGCAGGACCCGTTGCTCATGAAAATACATTCTGTCAAAGCTGTTTGATTAATTTATAATCAGTTTGCGTTTGAAGTCATAACAAAACGTTCCTATGTGTTAGAAAGGAATGGCCTGCGCTCTTCTGGATATTTGCAGCATCTCACTTTTCACATTGGTTTCTGTTGTTAGTCGGCCTACACGAGTTGCGGCTGAAGGAATTTTGAGACATAAAGGTTTTAGTTTGTTATGTAATTACTCATCTCAGTGTCAGTGAAAAAGGTGGATATTTACCTCTACTTCCCTGCATAATTTTTTAATATTATTTTGCTAAATATAACACTTGCTTCTGCATGCGTTGTAGTTGTACTAAAGCGCCACCTGTCACATCGTTTCTCTGACTCAGATGTTTTCTTAATTTCAGGTAAATCGTTGCCGACTCTGGATGACAATCGTATCACTTTACAATGCTTAGAGAATTACATGCTTCTTAAAATGGACTTGCAAGATTTACCAATAATTGAACCAACTTCACTTCACTTAAGGCACTTTTCTTGCAGACCACAAGTGATTAACACCAGTGCTTTATTTCGGGTACCCTTCCGAGGCTGCGGGACAACCCTCGGAATAGAACTCGATCACATTGTGTATCAAAATGTTGTGGACAATTCGCAGAAGATGAACGGATCACGCATGGCGGTTAGGCACGCCCCTGAACTGTATTACCCGTTTGTATGTCGCTATCGACAGAAATACATTGTTACTTTGAAAGAAGGAAGAGGGACGGATCAAAACAGTAAAACTGGCCGTGAAAATAGAAATCAGACAACAGAAGGTAACGTCTTTATTCTGAAACTCAGATGATCTCTTGAAATTCTGCTAAAATTTCGGTTGGATCTTTAAAATGACATAATATGATGAGAACTTTCTTAGTGCCGAGTCTTTAAACTTAGTTCAAAACAAATCATTCCCATGAAAAATTTCTTCTTCGTTACTTCGAAGATTTAAGAGTAAACAGACGTTTGGGACTATGACTAAGAAATCAGCATTGTTTTGATGTTCCTATGAACTGCAAAAATATACCACATATATTGTAACTCAATGGACCAATTAGCAGTGATAAGGTGCTGAGTTTTTCTAGGTAGCTCCTCTGTTAAACCTTCTTGATCTCGGGGTGATGAAGCGTCTCTATTCTTTTATTTTATCTTATTTGTCTGTTTATTTTTGTATCTATTTCCTGACAATGTCTCTTTCCGCTTCCAGATATTCCTAAGGTTGTGTCAAATTCGTCAAGTAACACTTCTCCTTGGATGCATAACGTTACTTGGCTCACTATTATTTTTGAACTTATGTGGACCCTGCTTCGAATTGTGCACTAATCTCTGATGGACCTGCGGTACCCTTCCACTCTGAAAATGATTGTATTCTCAACCGAGGAACATTGCCTTATTGTTGTTCGCTTTGGATAAGCAAGTGCCTGAGGATCATATGATTAAGCCATGGTGTGATTGTTTCCCGCGCTACGTATACGTAGTACATCATCTTCTTTAATGGCCTCGGTTGTAAAAAAAGTAATGGATCTTAAAATCAAGAGTCTTATCAAGATTGGTGTGTCTCTTTTTTTGCGGAGATCACTTTATTAGAACAAAATGCGTCTATTGCATCAGATTAAACATTCGTGAGATATATTATGCTGGGTGTGGCAATGAAATGGAAGTAGAAATCTGGTCGGTAGTTGCAGGAACCCTGCTTTATCTGATCTCTCTGAACGATGACAGTTTTCAAGCAGTCGTTTTGCAGCACAAAGATGTGCCTCAAAGAACGGCTGTACTTACAGGTGAACAATTAAACACAGTGTTTTCTGCAAATGTAGCGCTTTTCGTCCGGTATCAGCTGAATGTTGGCTTCCCCAGCCATTGCAATTATTTTTTGATCTAAATAATAACCAGGGCATGTTTGTTATTAAATATCCTGGTTACCTAAGTTTACAATTGGAATTAAAACTTGTGAATATTTTGGGTTGATTTATGACCATGTGGACCATTCATGCAGGCAAGATGGTCGCATTGCTCTCTTTGAATTGAAAATAAAGGCTTTTTCACACAGAAATGGTTACATCGTTTCAGACAGACGGACCACTAGACGGACAAACAGAATGAGAAGGGTGAAGAGGGTTGGTACGAGACTGCAATCTCTTAAATGAGGAGGACATTTTAAAAATCTGATAGTTACGCAACAAGTGACAATGAAGGCGATCAACGGTATCTTCTTTGTATCCTCATTGTTTTCCGAGGATCCGTACACATTCACCATACATGACAAGTCAGTGACAGATTGCTTCTAGCTGCGTCATTGCGGTCAGAGTAACTGCAGTAATTATCAAGTCTAAAAATGAAATATCAAGATCAATTCGTCACCCATTATCTGTCGCTAAAATATATCATACGTGTTTTTTATTTGAGATTAACTAAAGAAAGTTTACGATGATAATCCTCTCGGTATGTGTAAATTAAACAACCATGTGATGCATGAAGAGATAAGGGTGACAATTCAAAATTATATGCTATCCAAGTTTTTCTTTCAGAAAAAAAACCTGCACTTAACATGTAACAAATTTTCAGGCTTATGCTTTAAAACCTCCGTGAGAAAGGAGAAAGAAAAGGGAATTCAAAATATACTGTTTCTGCATTTGATTTCCAATTCACACGGTTTTTCTACATGGGCCCTACTGGGTAAGTATAATTGCCAGCTATACAAGTTAACTCTTACCAGCATTGGGCGAGCACGTGTCTGACGCCTATCCCGTACTGCGTCAGTTGAGTCATTTTCAGGCTCTTGAGATACTTCTAGCCAACCCTTTACAAGTATCTTGTTTTTATTTCTCTGAGTGATAAACCAAGCAAGTATGGAATCATAGCTCCCCCTCGATACAACCCTAATGAAAGACGATATCACGTCAATATTGATAGACAAGCATTACAATCGAGTTTGGATTCTAGTCACGTACGGAACGAGACTCAGTGTGTTGCTGAAGAAGACATGAACACGAGTTTCATCATTGTTGTCTTGGCTGCAGCGGTAATTTCAAACATTCGTGGAGGTAAGAGCATAATATAACTCTGATGAAATTTTTGATAAAAATACTTTGTAGACACTACAATTCAAAAGCCCTTGTGCGACGCTAAGGAAAAATTCCTTTAGATATAGATTCACTTTGTATTGTTGCTAAAAACCTGACTCTTTTTCTTTTCTTTACTTCCTTTGACTCTAAATTTCAACTCAGGACTTTGTAAACATGTTCGTTTTAAACAATTGTTTTCTAACGCTGCAAGTGCATTGGAGTAAGTAACAAGTAACTCAAATCATTGTGGACTGCTCCTTTCAGTTTCTTTGTTTTAATTTTTTTTCTTTTTTAAGTACAGCATTGTTTCATTTCGTGACTTGAAATAAATTCTTAAGCCAATATAATCGTGACATGATAAAATAACATATAGATAATCCAACAACATCAAATTATTGCTACGCCGTGTGATTTACGTGTGATGCTAAGAACATACTCTTCATATTGTGGTAAGAGAATTTTTGGGAAAGTTTAAACATGTTTTAGGCTGAACAAGTTTACAAAAAGTATTCTGTTGAAAACCAAATTTTATGCTCAACTGGTATTACATTTCCGTATCATGACAGTATTGGCCCCAAATCCCTTTTTTTAAAGAATGACACCCTCTTGGATGTCCTCAGAAAAACATTTAAAGCATTTTGGGCGATAAAACGAGTCTAAACACAAACGTTCAATAATTGATGAGCATCGTTGCTCACGCAGGAAAAAAAGAAAATCTCATATCAAATGTAAAGCTTTATCTAACTTGAATAGAATCTATAACATGATGCGTTTTCACGACTAGAAGCTTTATAGAAAACTAAAATACAATTTAACGAGAGAAGTAGACTTCTGCATCTGAGGACAACTACAAGTACACTTTGTTGAAAGTGTACTTGTACATAGTTTTTCAACAGAGTGGTTAATCGTGATGTCTATTCCAAAAAAATCAATACCAATTGAAATAAAACATTGTATTTATAAAATAAATTCAATTTATTGGAACTTTGGCTATATACGAAAGAATTCAAAGCTAATCACTACATCAAACAAATTACAAAATAAATTATGAATAACTTTTACCAGCTTGCATTGCTTTGGCAAACTTCCGTGCACATAAATAACTTTAACATACTGTGGCATCCACATTCAACAAAATCCTTTACTTAGACCATGACATTAACTAGTTCAGGTCTGTACGTTGGAAATCTTGCTAAGAACGGGAAATTTAGCTTTTACTCTCAGAAGTTACAGAAAATAATAGGGATCTTAGGAACAGCTGTCTCTTTTACTTCCCTTAAAAGCAATAAAAAAAATTAAATAAAATTAGACGTGTATCTACGAGTTCATAGGTGTTCGTGACAGACTCATTTAGCCACCTCCAGACTATATAAGATTTTCACACTTTTTTTTAACTTGAAAATGTCATATGTATTGAGTGGGCACGTGAAAAACATTTGAAAAACATTCAAAAAATGTAATCCCCTTCACAGAGAATTTTCCATTCACGCTTTAAGTTCGTGGATATGTTGAAGCCTACACGTGACTGAAAAACTCGCATTTACGCAAGCATTTGTCTAACAAATTAAGAGTTTTAGTGGAGAACATGACGCAAGAGGTGATGAATAGGTTGTGGGGTAGTTAGCTGTCTTCAGCAAACCCTCGTCATACAGCATTTGAACTTCAAGCCTGAAGTTTTGATTCCAAAAGCTTAGATACATGAAATTTCATTAAAATAAGCATCTGCGATGGCTGCATATCTGAGACACTACTGTTCTCAAAGCGATTTACTGAGGTAAGTAAGGAAGGTCATTGCCGTGAAAGAGATGTCTTGAACGGAAAATTTGGATAAGAACAGTTTAAGGACAGAATCGTTAGGAACATTAGCTTAGTAACATCTACTATGTTTACTTTCGAAAGCTTAACATTAAGTACTCTTTTTTCAGTTTTATCTCCGTCACCTAGTTTACCCAAGGAAAAAATTCAGCTACAATGCCTCCACAACTTCATCTTTTTGAAAATCGACTTAGACGACATTCCTAACATCAAGCCGTCTTCTCTACGTTTACGGCAGTTGTCATGCGAGCCATATTATGTTGCAAACAGTAGCGCTTTCTTTAGAGTACCTTTTCGAGGCTGCGGGACAACTCGCGGAACCAAGGGCAACTATATTTCTTTTTCAAATACTGTGGAAAATTCTGCGAGGTCATTAAATGAATCACACGTGGTAGTATCGAATGGGCTCAAATTACACGTTCCTTTTACGTGTTACTACCGTTCAAAGTACACCATAACTGTACAGGAGACAGAGGGGGCTGAAACGAGAAATCACAGTGCACGGAAACAAAAGAGTGAAGGTAAGGCACAGGAACACAACGAACTCAGAATGACTGATCTAATTTCGTACCCAGATCCTACCGTATAACTTTGGCTGAAGTTACAACCGCTCAGCCGTGGAAGGTCTGGGTTCGAGGCTATGACTGATCTTCCAACATTTGGTGTTCCCCTGGCAATTCAATGGTAACCATATATATTCTTGTGTGGAGGCACAAGAACCGAACACAATTTTCCGGTCAGGTCTCGAACCCAGACCTTTAAGGTTTTGCAAGCTTCATATTACGCAGGGCGAGTTGGCGCAATAAGTTCAAAACCGTTCACAGGACTGCCATATTTGATTTAGGCCTGGAACAGATGATAGGAAGAAGGGGACGAAGATCATTCAAGAAATAAAAAAAAAACAGAAACTAGTTGATCGGAAATATTCTATTATTATTTCTGTCTCAGCGAAGAAAAAAAAGAATCTGCTAATTTGAATATTACCAACATTTCTTGTCAGGTCACGCAACGAGGTCAAGTCCAGTCCCTGTAGAATCTTCGTCTGATGAAAAAGTAATACCCCTCACTTATAGCATTGTGTCTGTTATGTTCCTGTCATTATCATCTATCTTCAACTGACATTTGCTTCATCTGCCACAGTCTGGCCGCAGGACTCCAGCTAGATTTGATTTGAAGGGAGGGGGTCGGAGAAAAGAAACCTCACTGCAAAAGACAGTTTTCTACATGATTAACTGATGATGCCTTAGAGCCCACGTCTCTCTGCTTAAATCGAGAAAAAAATCAAAACAAAACAAAAAGGGGAGGGAAACGCGCTAATTTCTTCCTTTCCCAAAGCTCCTCGCGCCTAGCTCATGTCACCAGTTTCTCGTACTTAGTTCTCGTTCTTCAGGCTCTACAGGAAAGTTTTTTTAGGGTCCCGTCTTCACCTTAAAAACTGCGTTTATATCCTTTAAAATGGACGAGCTCTGTTCTGGCTCGTGTGAGTTTACTATGCTTTCCAGACGTACTTCAGGCGACTAAGAACCTATCACACATGCAAAGGTGACTGCGGAACGCTATCAAAGCGTCCAAAAATTCTTTCCCTACACAAAACGTTATTTGCCCAAAAACTTGCTTTAGACTCAGCATCTACACCCCTACTCTAAACTCAAGAAGTCGCGTTAACTTAACAGATTCAAATAAAGGTCTCCGGACGTGGTTAGCTAATAAATCAGACCACGCGCATGGCACGTGAATTCAAATAACATATAAAGAGTGGAGGAGAAACGAACAAGGAATCAAAGTGGCACAAGTGATCGAGGTGATCTTTATATTCGTAAAGGTTGTCACATTAACTTATCATCACAAATATATGGTCTCTTGAGATGAGCCTCCTAAATACAACTGTAAATAGAGGGCTCTTGTAAATTGTTTTGGGCAATGATGACAAGAGGAACGTCTAGCGTTATCGTGTGATGACAAGTGTCACGAGTGTTACCTCGCGCGCGCGCGCCAAAAAGCCGTCTATGACGTTACTAACGAATCGTTCGCGACGTGGGTTGTTTATTCTTCTTTGAGAATTCCTTGTGTTATCCACGTGTGGTAGCCCAAGACAAAAATGAAGAGGAAAAAAGTTTTCACCCTGGTTTTATTGAGCATTCTGATAACAAACACAGTTTGCCAAGGTAAGAGTCACCGGTGAAATGTCTAAGATTTAGAAAAGCTCATTTAAAAGCAGCTTGATAGCGTTGCAGCTATCGCGCTTTAGGATTTGAAAGAAAACTTAATCAGTATTCCTTACAAACTCCTGAAAAACATCTTAAGATGTTCTTTAAGAGTTTGTAGAAATACTGAAGAAGAATAGAACAAATTCTGGCTCATTTTGAAAGCAACGGATCAAGTAGGGGTCATTATTTTAGCATTTAAACCAAATTGTATTGACCAAAAAGCTGTGGTGAGAACCGGAAATGAGAAACTTTTAACTTTCGGTCGCCGTCTGCGTCTCCGAAACGTTTATGCTGAAGCTCCCTTATGGAATTGCCTTGTGTGGCATAATGAAAATAGGAAATGTCACTTGCAGTTCTTCTAATGCTTGAAACTGCATACTATAAATACATACGGAACAAAACACCAAAAGCAAAGACGAAAATTTCATTTCCTAATAACACTGCAAGATCTCAGGTCATAGAAAGTTCTCTAAAATACCAAACACCATCAGGTTCTAAGCTCAAATTCAAGCTTGAGCCAATAATATAGACTTGACATTAACGATGAAGAGCTTGCAAAAGAGTGCTTTGAAATATTAGTAATTTTGAATAATGCGCGCTTAAAGACTAGATCGAGAAGGTTGTTGGTCTTCCCTCTTGTTCCTTTTTCCCTTGAGCCCCACCAAATTGTCATATTATCACTTTTTTTCATGTCACAGATATACTCTCATCCAATGATGAAATGATTAACGATGCCCCTGGCGGAAAGGTTTTGCCAGCGTCAAAAGATGCTTCAAAGCCCTCAAAAGATGAAAGAGATCTTAAAGATGGCGAGATAGACAAATTTTCCGCAAGGTTCATGCGAGCGTTTGTTGTAAGCCGAGCGGCGAAGAAAAACAGAAAGCCCGCTTCATCGAATGGGGCACGAATACATGGTTCTAAATCTAAAAAAGGGAAGCATAGATTTGTGTTTCCGTCGAAAAATTCAACATTGAGCACAAGCAAACCTTTTGAATCGATCAAAACAAAAATTCAACCTGCGGTTCCCCAGTTGACAACGGTATCTACTGAAGGAAAAATTATCTCTTTTGAATCGATCAAAACAAAAATTCAACCTGCGGTTCCCCAGTTGACCACGGTATCTACTGAAGGAAAAATTATCACGTTAACTGACACACCATACGAAAATTCAGAGAGAATTTTACATGAAGGTGGTGCTACTAAAAACGACAAGAGAAAATATACACAAAGTGATAAACACAAATCTCGGCCACAAAATAAAGACATAGTCACTGAAGAGCAAAAACCTCGCGGTGGGACCACAGTAACACCACTAGTACCTACCCGACATGGTACCACCACAGCAATACCAACCGCTACCTTTCTTGTTACCCCCCGAATTCAACCATCTGAAAGACTTCGTTCGGAATTGTCTTATGATCATGATAAAGCTGGATCTGATGAGGATACAAAAGACGAGCGTGTCACTAAGAAAGGAAAGAATTGTCGTTTCTCAGCTGAAGAGCAGCCAAGATCAAGTCCGCTAGCCACAAACTTTGCGGGAGTGTTGGCTGGAATTTTAATTTTGTCGCTGATTTTCATCGTCACTCCTCGTTTAACGTAAGTAGAAACCATTGCTTAGACGTTTTTCGAAATTCAAAAGTCTGTGATTGACGAAATCATATTCTCATAAGTCATTCAGCAGGTAAATTATTATTGAGAGTAAGTCACTCTCTGCTTAAGAACCCATTTGCCGATTCTTCTCGCCGCAAAAGACGAGCCCCCTTATTTGCGCGGAAGAAAAGCGGTATACACCACTTTACGTCAGGCGCTCGGAATATTGGAACTTTGACGTGCTTGTATTACATTACTGTAATGTATTTAAAAAATCTCGGCGCTGGTGCGACTTTAGAGACTTGAACTTAAAATGTTCTTTTGCTCGCTTTAAAAAGCAAATTTTGTTCACGTGCCTGCTCTTTCAGAGTGCAGAGGCAAACCAGTCTACACAGAGAGATCAAATTGGTTAATTTTATTTTACTCCATTTTTTTACTTTTAATAGAAGAATTTACAGCGACCGCTGGAGACGACGGAACAATCCTGAATTCGGCTTAAACATTCCACCAAATGGTTACTTAAGCGAAGAGTTGAGCGAGGAGGAAATCATCTTTGACCGAGCAGTCCTGGAACGAAAAAATAGTTCATCGAAAAATGGTTTCTCTAAAGCGACATCCTGGACATCTTCAAAGTGGCTGTCACCTGACCATTATTCAAATATTCAGTCTTCAGGTGCAAAACAAGAACAGAAAATATGGACATTGACCGAAAAGCCGAGGTCTACCCCTCTAATGGCTGTTCCTGAGAACACTGAAAACCCTGAAGCAGAGATTTTGACCGCCAATAAGAATCTGGATCCAAAATTAACGGAGTCTTGGTTATCCACTTCATCCCTGTCTGAATCAGAAAATTCTACACCGGCTGAAATATCTCGGTCTGGATCTCTCACCAGTGTATCTATATTTTCACTGACACCTGAATTTGGAGGTCTTGACGATGAATTCTCCTCATACGAGTCAACTTCAAGTTGTGGCCTTCCTGACACTAAAGTATCCGAATCACTGCCTGCAACAACCCTCTCGACTACTGCTTCAACTGAATCCTCAATTGTGACCATCCCTGAAACATCATCATTACCAAACCCTTCTACTCCTCATCAGTTCTTCAGTTTGTTCCTTAACCCGGCTTCTTCTGATAAATTGGCACACACCTCGTCGATGGAACCAGATCGCATCAGTTCGTCCTCAGAGTCCTGCAAGACAGATGCGACCCTCCCAGAGCCATCGCCTTCACCACACTCATCTGCTACGCGGCTGTCCTCAATTCTAAGTCTACAGCCGGTCTCTTCTGATGAACAAACACTAACATCGTCAGTAGCAACGGATCGCAAATCCTGCAAAATACCCGTGGCTCCTCGTAATGAGGTTGTTATTAGAATAGACGATGACGAGGACAAAGAAATCTTTCACTCGAATGAAAATAATGAAGAAATAGTTGGCAAGGATGTGAAATCAGCGGGTCAAGTATCGATAACAATGGAAGATATGGTAGAGGAAGCAAGCAAAGACACGTTGTTTGTCAGTCGAGTGTTGTAAAACAGGTTGCAAAAAACTGGTTAAATTCTTAGATTTACCGTACCAAATCGCGAATCTCACCCGTAAAAACAATTTGTGAATGAGCTTGAATCTTTCAATTGATATGCTTTTGAGTAAATGAACTCTAATGCTTGGTTTCGTCACGGTGTTGACATCATTGATAGAAAATAAAAATGTCAGCAACAATTGAGGATTGTAGCGATACTTTATTCTCTTTTTTTTTTACTCAAAAAGGTTATCAGTATATCTTGAAATCTGAAGACAGTAAATAAATTTATTCCGAGTTTCTTAGCTCACATACGTGTATCCGTTCAGCTCTGCTGCTGAATTTTTTATTCATGTTGTTCTAATAGATATTTGCCAGAATTTTATTTCTCCTTGTGAATATTTTCCCTTCCTTCAGATTGTTCAATGTTCTTTTGGTGCCCTTCCCACAAACCCTGAAAGCGAAGTTGTTTCTCAAGTAACTAAGATTTATATTTGATGAATGAATTTGAAAGTGAAATGTTAACTTGCAGCACACCTGCTAAGATAATTGCTCTACTTGATCCTGAAGTAACTGTCCCAGTTCGTATTCGCAAATACTGCTGTAGATGTAAATCTACTGACGTTTTACATATTGCCGTCATACAGTGGTTTTCAAATAGGAAAATGCTAAGGTTGTAACCATAACATCAGCATAAACATTCGCTCAGTGGATGATGTCATATCATTAGACAATACTCGACATCTCGCCCACTTGGTCGTTACTAATTTCACTCTAGTGGGAGGTGTTAGGCCAGATTTTGTTTATCTATTATTGAACGTTCTTGTGTGTTTTCTTAAGCCATTTTGAAGTGCCGATGATGTATGAAATTTCTTTACTTGAGTATACGTCATGAAGTTGAATGACAAGGTGTGAATCAACGTTCATAATCTCGTGACAAAAAAAAACATCTGTTGTCCCACCCTCCAAAGTGTTCTTTGGACTCGGATAGATAGCACGGGTCCGAGCTAATATTTCACAACAGTTAGGAGTTGAGGTTTTGAGCGTGGTAAGCACATAATCTGTTCAGCTGTTTTAGTTGTTCTACCAGGACTACAAGATGAAAGTTACTTTGGTTTTGGGCTTAGCTTTCTTCTGCTCACTCTGGTTAGGAGGTAAGCTGATGTTTCTTGTGCGAAATACTCGACTCATGCGTGTGGTGGTTATACGATTTGCTCGAAGGCCGCTTTTAGCTCGAGAGTGAAATCTGACATTGTCGTTTCTCTTGGAAATGCAAATTGCCGTTTGAGAGTCAGTTCGTCGGCTAATAATTATTGTTTTCTCGTGGTTCACGTACAAAGACATCGATGGATCTTAAAAAAAATAGTTGGAATCAATAACGATCGATGGTCGATCACGAGCATGTAGATTTACTTAAGTGACGCAAAGCTTGGCAAGTGAGACGGAAAGTTCAAACTTCTAGACTCTCAATCAACGTGCATAATGACTGAAGATAGGATTTCGATTGTTTTTTTTTGTGTGGAAATTACATTCCCGTATTTTGAGATAACTTTTTTACATACATTTGCGCTGTTTAGACTGGAGTTATGTTACGAGAACAGGGTAAATTTGCGAATGATATAACGACAGTGGAAGTCCAATATTTTTTCCGCATACAAAGAATTTCATGAATCCTCAACTACTGGGATCTGTGAAGAAGTTTTCTAAATGTCAATACTGAAGCTAGCGTTTCCTTTTGTTAACTTTTTACATTTTGTATCATGATCTTCCACACATTTAATAACTGTACAGCTAGTCTGGTCGATAATGTAATGCCGCTACTCAAATTAGCATAGCTATTTGTGCTAGATATGCAGGTGAAAATCGCGTCCATTGAATTTCGTTTAATTAAAAATTTTGTAAGACACCTTCTATACCGAAGGCAACCGCAAAAGCAGTTGAAACTGGCTTGTGTGGAAAGTTGCGGAGATGACTGCCCGTAGTTAATTTTAAGAAATGATCTCCCATATATATCCGGTAGATTATAATAGCTCTCCGAGTTGTTTTGCCGTAGCGCGGCTTAGTGGTCTGTTTCAAGAACATGCTGGTAGCTGTTTGACTCGCAAGAATAGTAATGCAGGTCTTAAGTTTCAATTTAAAAATTATTCATATTGATCTTGAAAATTTTACTTCGAAGAGCACGGTGGTGAACGTGTCAGACAAAACCGAAATGTCAAACGCGAAATGATAGCAAGCTAAGTAACGAAAGCAGAGTAAACAATTTAAGGGGGCTCCCTTGGGCTTTCTGACCACGTGAGATCTGGGTGGGAACATTGTGTGAGCTTGAAAAGTGTTAATATGCAGAATAAAAAATGGTGGCTTGACACGATTGCATGATTGTTATCTGAAAAGCTGTGTTAAAACAGTTTATCATATAAACTATGGTGTTATGCAAAAATTTCCAACCCTTAGAAAAGCCGTAACAACACACATGAAAAAATATCATACTGTTTCACCTGTGTTTGATATCACCAATCAGCTGTTGACACGTTACTTACTTTTCACATCACTTGGTCAGGGTTGATGAATGAACGACAAAGCTTTCACCATTCTCAATCCATGGTGGTTTGTTGGAATTTTTTTTGAATTATAGCTGCTAAAATACTGAAAAATCCATAACACTTACAGACAGTGATGTTCAGATGTTCCTAGAGAGGGAGGAAAACCAAAATGTGGAAAGAAAAACTGAAAGTTACATATTCAGAGGTTTATGTAATGGCATTTATTGTGGCTGAGAACAAAGATCGACCTGGAAGGTTTGCTACAGGCTGATTGTGGCTGTGTGCCTGAGAGATTTCTTCTGTCGGCAAGGACCAAGTCAATAACCGAGAATTCTGTATATTGAAAATTACACCTATTGTTTGTTTTTGTAGTGTTTCAATGCATTTTTTCATATTGAGCCTTAGCACCAATGCACTTTATGATTTTCATTCAGGAATTATCTATCCTTTTATTTTCATTTGTTAAGAAAAGTTGAATTTTCTTGTCAGTGATGGAGCTATCGCGTTTAAAGGATAAACAAAATAATACATGGTTGCTTGTAGATATGAAATTTCTCCTCTCATGTCCAACTCGAGCTCACTTGTGAGATATTGAGTTCACTTGAACACTCGAAGAGAAATTCCATATCTATGCATGCCCATATATTATTCTCTATTTAACACAGTACAGTTTTTAAATGATGGAATCTAGGGTTTCCAGCAATATTCATAGGCCTTTTACATCTGATAAAGAGGTGAACCAAAAAGAAAACATCATGGGAAAGATTGCTAAAGGGCGATAGATTCGAAAGGTTATGCGTGCTCATATATACATCTTGGTGAACTTCTATTCCATTATGTATGTTTTGTGACAAAGAAATAGGGATCTTTCGAGCAAGATTTATTGCATTTCCATCAGTGGAAACAATGGTACTTCCTAGTTGACGATACTTCCTAGTACCTGTTGGTAAAAAAAGTTAATAAGACCAAATTTGAGATAGAGGAAGAAAACACAAAATTGCAAATAGCGAGGAAGTTACCTTTGTAACCCCCATTTATTTTGGCTTTTAAATGATTGGTGGGACAAATTTCTCAAACTGTGAAAATTTTGAGAGATTTCACAGCATCAAATTGATTTAAATCAAAGGCAAAGCCAAATTATCAGTGGCAAGGACCTCCATTCATGTAGCCTGGCTTAATAACAGAAATCATTTTGATAATATTTACTACAGCAAACATGCAATAGTCTGAACCTTTCTTATCGCCTGTTGATTGCTTTGAGTGACCTTGAAAAACAAAAACAAACAAATTTTTTAGAAAAACATAACTCTGGTGTGTACACCAGCATTGAGCAAGAACTCTACAGAGCCTCCTTAAAGTAGTAGTATGTCGTGCGATTCAAGAGAATTCTGATCTTTAAAAGTACCCATCTACTTTTGCAGCTACTCTAAATAAATATATACATATATAATATATATATTTATATATATATATTTATATAATTATATATATAGGTATGTATGTACAAGTATATATGTATATATTGTTTTTAGTTATTACTGTTATTTCAACATTATTTTTATATACCAAAGACCACCTTGCAAAAACTAAAGACAAATTTTTATTAAGAACTGGATGTTTCAATGTCAACCATCATGAGGCCATTATCAAGAGGATGATGAAGATTACTCTAATATAGCAATGAGACCTAATAGATTTAAATAAATTGAAATAAGATATGAAACAAAGACCTATGCAAAAATACAGCCAGTTTACAGGTTCATGTGTTAGACTGGCCTGTGTATTAAAAAACAAGGCAGTCAAACTTGTTCTTGCTTTCTCTGCAGGTTCACTATTAAAATGCTCATCTTGTTCAAGTAGTCTTTCCTATGATGATTGCCAAAAGACACTGACAGTAGATAATTGCACTAATCCTAACCAGACATGTTACCAGGCAGAAGTGAAGTCTGAGAAAGGAGATGTTGTAGAATTTACAGTGCAAAAGGGATGTCTTCAAAAAGATTTCTGTGATGCATATAGCAAAGGGGACATAGGATTTTGCAATACAAAGAGAGAACAAAATTTTACAGTAGACTGCAAAGGAAAGTGTTGTTTTGATGGAGATGAGTGTAACAAGGGAAATCTTTTGAATCCGCCAATCGACCAAGGCAAGTGCACTGTTTTCAGAGGAGTTATTTTGTAAGAAGGCACATTTGCATGCATATAATATTTTGATAGTTGAATTCTATTTTTTTTGCATGCTTTTACATGCACAGTTAAATCGATCCTGAACCGTTGGACTGTGTGGAAGCTGTGCTAAATTTAAACCCTAAAGTTAGCGTTTACCCTCAACTTCTTATGTTTTGCATCATGAATTGCAGCATAATTTACCTTAAATAAATGGCGTAATGCATGGCCTGTTGATAATAAGCAACACAACAACATATAGACATAGTGTGAACATGTGCCATCCTAATTAAATTTTGTAGTAGGCTCTGATCCTATATTTTCAAGGTTTCTTTACATGTCTTTGCAACCCAAGGAATTCCTCATCTCTTAAAGTTTCCTGAGAAGCAACCTTTGGTGGTGCAGCAATTATCAAGAGAATGATGACTTTCCTAATATAGCAGAGATTCCAACCCTCCCGATTTGATCGGGAGTCTCCCGATTTGATGTCTTGCCTCCCGCTCTCCCGATTTTTACCAAATTCTCCCGATTTATCATAAAATTCTGAAAACTAGGGGAAAATTGCTAATCTTTAGAATTTTTGGCGATCTGTCACAGTGAAACACTCATATTATACTTACTTTGTTCGTGAAGAGCACTACGGTATGTTATAACTCAGGCTGGAATGATGTCAAAATTCAGGAAATGGCACTTGAGAGAACCTAAATTTGCAAAATTTCCCGGGGGCATGCCCCCTGACCCCCCTAGAAGCTCGCGCCTTTGGCACTAATAATTACTCCCTATTTTCCATCACATGGGGTTGGAATCTCTGATATAGCAAGGAGACTTACATGACCATGTAACGGTTAAATTAGCCCTGTGACCTTTTAGAGTGACTTGGATCTAATTTCTCTTTACAATATCATCCCTGACTCACCCATTCGCGTCATGAGAATCAAGGAGGTGATCACCAACTAAGGAAGCTCTTGATCGGTAAACAAATTCTCCTTATCAGCACCTTAGGAAATGTATAGAGAACACTATGGAGAATGTGCATACTGATGTTAAGGCATAAAATAAGGTATCAAACCCCAAGCAGTTATTGGGCACCCTCTATGTGCTCAGCTTTTAACACAGCTAGTACATTTATTAAGTCAAGTATATTTCTCTAGTAGGAATTTCTTTTTTTTTTAACACCTCAGGTTTGCCTTTAAAGTGCTCATCTTGTTCAAGTAATGTTTCCTATGAAGATTGTCAAAAGAATTTGATGACAGTAAACTGCACTGAGGACCAGGCTTGTTTTCAAGCAGACGCCAAGTATGAGAAAGGGGATGAGGTAATAATTACTATTCAAAAAGGATGTGTTGGAAAAACCTTGTGTGATGCATACAGCAAAGGGGACATTGGGGAATGCAAAACAAGGAAAGCACAAGGATATACAGTGGACTGCAACGGAAAGTGTTGTTTTGATGGTGATGAGTGTAACAAGGAAAATCTTTTGCCAAACAACCAAGGCTCTGCATTTTTAATCAGTGTAATGGTCTTGCTGCTTAGTGTGCTCTTGACTCTTAGTAATGTAAATTGACTTTGAAAAGCTTCCATTTCTCTGACTTAGCAACCTTTGAATCTTTTATTCAAGGGGTATGTTTAAAAATCCTAATAGAATTCTTAAAAACCTCTAGATTCTTGTTAACTCTTTGACCCATAACACTCAGTGACTAACATCAAACATTTAGGGTCACAAGAGCAAAGGAAATAATCACAACTGAATAAGTTCTTGATTGTTAAACAAATTCTCCTTGTCAGCACCTTAGGAAATGTATAGAGACCAGTACAGAGAATGTGCTTACTGATGTTAGAATGTAAAGGGTTTAAGAAACTGGTTGTTCATTGGGCATCAATTATCAGAGACTCTATAGCTTTAGAGCAGAATCCTCCAGTTAAATTTCCATTGCCTAAGCTAATTTTTATTTTCAGACATGTAGGATATTCTTCAGTTATTTTATGCTATCATAAACTGCTTCTACTATTCATAATGAAAACAGTACTAACTTAATTGTCTTGTTTCTCTTCTTTTGTTTAAAAAAACACGAGGAGAATTTGATGTTCGGATCACAAACCCCTTTCAACATGCATCCTCATTTTATTACTGGACAAGACTGAGTCATAATGATACATGCTTTCCATTGTAATGTTTTATATGCTCCCATTTACTGTTTCACCCACAGAGGTGTTCATTATGTAGAGTAGCTTTGTGTTATTTAATGCATTATGTGAGAAATAGGTGATGAAAAGAGACAAAATATTAGTTGTAAGAGGGTGCCTGTCAGATCAGGATATACACACATCCCTTTTACATATATCACCGAGTTCTCTTAACTAATAAATAAGAAATGTGTATGAGTTACAATGCAAGGTATTTAAATCAGATAAGTAGGGTTGAACATGAAATAGGGGCAGATGGGGGCAAATTTCTCCTATAATGGGTTGACCCTTTGACTCCCAGAAGTGATTAACATGCAACCTCTCCTTATAAAATGTATACATTATCCAGCAAACAGGTAATGAGAATACTCAGACTTATCATGTCAAAGTTGTTGTCTTGATCTAACACCAAATTCTTGTCACTAATTTAGGTACTAGGAAAAGTATAACAGCTTGAGAGCAGAATTAACAATCAGATCTTGGGAGTTCAAGGGTTAACCTAAAAAGGATATCAATCTTAATTTTCTTCATATCAAGTTTTCTTTTCAACATTTCTTTTTGTTTTTTTTTTTTGACTCTCTTGTCCACTGTATTGATTTATCCACCAAAGTTGGGAGCTTAAAGTGTAAACTTGCAGGCTTCTTTTCAAGCCCGATCTTGTGAGAATCTTACTGTTGAAGGCTTTAGAGCATTTTTTAACAAAAATGGTTGGTTTGTGACTCCAGCAAGACTTGATATAAGCAAATGAGCAGCTGTAGTATTCATTTTCCAGTTTTTCTTTGATTCATTCCAAGGAAATGCGCATCTCATTCGAGAAAATGATTTTGAGCTTTTTATAATCATAGGTAAGATTATATATAGGTTGAGTAAGATACTAGCTGATAGGTTTTACCAGTAATGGATACATAAGTAAACTGAGGTGAATTAAAAGAGGCAGTGTGTAAAGAGCCTTTAAGAGGTTGATTTATTTTAAAAAATGCTATTTTATGGTTTTAAACCAATTAGCAAGGAAGTGCGTGAATTCTTTTATTTTGAGCTGTGTTTGTGTTCATGCCATTGCTTAACAGCGTGTCCGTAGGCTCTCATAGATACTGTCTCATAAGCGTCTTACTGCTTCTTACAAGCCGGTCTGCTTTACCCGTCAGTGGAAGATTTACTGAGGTGTGGCACAAGAAACGTCAGAAAGACGTCCCAGATAGCAGCACCTATGAAAGCATTCTTGCAGTTTAGTTATTCTATAGCATAGACTTAGTGCTTCCAAAAATAAAGGATCTGTCGTTGCAATTTTTGTTGAATTATGTGTTAGACTGGAGCTTAAAGTTATCTGTCTATCTAAATGGTTCTACTGGATATTTGGGTGTCTATAATTATTAGAAAAGACTGTTCCCCTCATGTTATCCACCTGAAATTTTGGTAACGTACCGCACAAGCTAGATTAAGCGCCCAACCTCGATAAGCGCCCACCCTGAATAAGCGTCGGGTTCGAATAAGCGCCCACCCTGTAGCAAGGGAAAGTTAACAAGCGCTCAGCCATGAAAAAGTGCTAAAGAAAAAAGCGAGCGCAAAAAAAATTGATAAAAATAAGTTGGAACGCTTGTCACTTATTTATTGGCTGTTCATACTCTTGAGGACATACGTCTCACGTTTTGCCCGCTCGGCTGAAGGAAACAGAGAACCCAGGACTATGATGCAGATTCGGGTAAGGAAAGGGTAGCCTGTACAAAGCTCTCAGTCAAAGTGCAGGAACATGGATCAAGCGACATTAATGAGGTCTCGAAGTACATGCGAAGCTCTCTTTTCTTAAAAAAATTTAAATCGAGAAAAATAAAAACAACCCTGTAGCTTCCAAGTGCCAGTTCGATGCTAGTCTGGTGGTTTCAGTCTCCTCTATCCTCCCTACCCATCAAAGAATCCCGCGGGGTGCCTTCAACCATGAGCTTTCAGATTTCGGCTTCACTGCAAATTTTGCACGGTTCGGTCGAACACCAGCGTGTAGGATATCAGAAAGAACACATATACAACCCATGTTTAGTACAGAATCATCAAACTAAATTATATAAAAATAAAAAATAAGTCAAATAAAACAAATCGAGAGTTGAGCAACCACTGATAAACATTGTGGTTAGAGAGGCAACAAGAAATGTCCGTGAGTAAGAAACGATTACATACCAAACGAACAACGCTTCATTTTTTTGTAAGAAATGGAGAACGCTTCCCTTTGTTGTTAGAAACGAACAACGCTTTTAGAATCGTTTTCAAACATATTTCAATTCCGAGCATACGATCGATTTCTGTGTAGTCAAAGTCTTCATGGTATTGTTAGAAACCAAGAAAAAGTTTCTCAAGCTTACTAAACGTCCTTGAGTAAGAAACGATCACATACCAAACGAACAACGCTACATTTTGTCGTTGGAGACGAACAACGTTTCCCTTTGTTGTTAGGAACGAACAACGCTTTAAGAATCTTCATAGAGTTGTCGGAAACAAAGAGCGCTTTAGTGATAAAAAATTTCCAACGTTATTGCCTATTAACATTCTGAAATTCTGATATTTTTAGTATTTGTTTCTTCGGGCGACATTACTAAAATTTCGGGCAACATGACTCAGGTTTCGGGCGCCATGACTTCGGGCGAGATGACTCTCGTGCGACTTGACCAGTTACCTTTAAATACTCACAGCTCTTTTCCCACAATGCGCCTTCACGGAAGGCTTAGGCCCTGTTCCTCTCGTGCCGCAGAAATATTTAACTTCCGGCTTATTCGTGGACACCTGAAGGCCAGAAATTCCTTCTTGTTGCATCCGTTGTCCTATGAACCCGCTTTTCATTAATTTTACCCCATCCCCCCACACCCATTTTTTTTTTTTACTTGCCGTTACAAACAACTTTTAATTTATTAAGCTTTAAGCTGTTGAACGCGTGACAACGAGGGCGAAATTCTAGGGAGCTCCAATGACACTTCCTTTTTTCTCAGAAAAGCGGGAACTGCCAATCTAAAGCTCTGTCGTGGGGTGATCTCGAAGGCATCGACTCTCTTTGCTGCAAATTTCCCGAAATATGGCTCACTTTTTAACAGGTGCTGTTATGAATGGTTTTCTATCTTTAGTAAGCTGTTTTGTGGTGTTGTTTATCTTTTAATTCGCAAACTGATCAACGTTTTGTCGCGATCCGTGGCCGGAAATTACGCGATAATAATTAGAAGCGTGAAATTTTAGCGCAGCTCCTTTAACGCACCTGTTTTTAGTGAAAATCAAAACGATGTATCAACCAAACCGGATTTCTTGCTTGAAGTCAAACTTTCCCTGGCAGATTTTGGCCAAGACGTAATAAGCCAACAACTGATATCGACGATTCTCTGAAGTGAAACTTCTGACGCAAATTAACATTGAGGTCACTTCCTCGCTGATCACCGCAAACAATTTGTTTCATGATAAGGGTAAGTTTCTAACAAAACTGAGGTGCTGCCCATATTCAGTGAGTGCGAGTGGAAATTTTTCCTTTATAACCAAACCTAAAAATAACCTAGAAACCTTCAGAGATTTATTGCGAAAAGTACAGCCGCGTATTCTGAGAAAAAGGCCGGCAGGAGTCATATTACATTTTTCCCAACTGACTGGGTCCATGAGAGTATAAAGTTGTAATCTCTTACTGGTTAGGAATGTTCTTAGCTGGGTATGAGTCATCTGAGTTTGGGTATGGATTGCCTGTGTACAAAACGTTCGTGGCATGGACACGAAACGACTGGATGCCGAACTAGACCTCTATTAAAAGTTGACGTCTTTAAACAGTAGTAAAGCTCATCCCGTGAAGCCCGCGACATGCATTTCAAATACAGCAGCGGTAACGAGACTTCGCTCGGAAGCTAAGCATGATGGGTAACGACAGTGGCAAAGGCAGAAATGACCTATTTTGCTCGCTTTTCTAGAGCAAATGCTTCTTTCCCCAATTCTGATAGATAATCAAATTTTTCAATCAACAATGTTTTAGCGTTCTGGACTGCACGAGAGTATTGTGTTCTCGGTATTACATTTCTCTCTTGTCCTATCTTTTCTTATCTGAAAATTACTCTATTCATTACTATGAACTATTTGTGACTTTTTCCTCTGCCAAGCATCGGAACGAGTGATGTAGGAATTCGATATGCAAATTTAGTAGCGTTAGCACGGTCTTAGGAGTCTGGGGGAGAGCATGCATTATATTAAATATGGCGGAGTCAATCTCGTACCTAGATCCTATCGAGTAACTGGCCCTGGAAGGAGAGACAATGGTGTTGCAATCGCGGAGGACTTTGATGGACATGACGGCTAATTTTGTGCCAGAGGTGTGACGCGAATTTTCCCATCAATCGAGATTTTGCAATTGATTACTCATGAGCGTACTCATTTTTATCGAGTCTATTTTGCAACCTTAAACTTCTGATGACCCGATGAAATAAACAGTTTTACTATACGCGTAATAACCAAGAGTTCACCAAAGTGTCACTTTGATTTTTTCTTACTAGGAATTAAAGAATACTTTTTGGGTACCAAAAATCAATATGTCGCCACGGTTGCAATTGATCTTGGAACAGTTTCCAGTGGCTTTGCCTATACACTTCATACGAACCAAAGTCAAGACGCGGCGATTTTCGTGAACAGTGACTGGGTGAATGAATTTGGTCATCGAACGAGCAAGACCCCTACATGCTTGCTTCTCAAACCAGACCTTTCATTCTACGCCTTTGGGTACAAAGCGTTGGAATGGAATGCATATTTTCAAAGCACCCACGAAACACAAGACATGTTGTTTTTTGAGGTTTTTAAGAGAGATTTGCATAGTGATAAGGTAAGTAAAGGGGACTACTAAGTCGCCTTTCCTTATACGGAGGGAGCGTGGGTAACACGCGAGCCAGGGACAAGACACGCGAGCCCGAGGGACAAGACACGCTCCCTCCGACCTTCGCGCGCGTTAACTCATTCAGTAATGCCGTTCTTAATCGGTGCGCTAAGGCAAATAGAGCGCCTCTTACACCATTTTCGTTTCCCGAGCCCTCTGACCTTCGTGCACGTTACCCGGTTCAGTTATGCCGTTTTGAGTTACTTGCGCCAAGATAAATAGAGTGTCTCTTACACTATTCTCGTTTCCAGACTCCTCTGATCTTCGCGCGCGTTACCCGGTTCAGTTATGCCGTTCTGAATCACTTGCGCTAAGATAAATAGAGCGCCTCTGTTACCATCCTCGTTACCAGAGCGACTTGTTCGCACTCAAGACTACGAAAGAAAGACGAGGACTCTGGGAACGAGAGTTCTAATTCACAAGCTAAATCTGAAAAGTGACTTGCATAGAGGTCTTGTTGGAAACGTATTTAGATTAGGCGGCCAGCTATAACAGAATCTAACAAACTTGTCATCAACTGCATTAGAAGTATAAACAAAGGTTGCTTTAGTCTGCCATGATAAGGTAATCTCTAAATTGTTCGTAGATCGTAGACTTCGACTGTACCCTTAAAGCAGCAAACGGAAAGAGTATAAGAGCCATAACAGTTTTCGCACAGTGTATCAAATTCTTCAAGGATGAAGCAGTGGCCTGTGTAAGGCGAGAGGCTGGAGAAGATGAAATTGATGATGAAAAAATATACTGGGTTTTTACTGTACCTCAATCTTGGACGGGAAGATCTAAGCAGTTCATGAGAGAAGCAGCTTACGAGGTAACGCATATCATTGCGCGGCAAGACAGTTATGCGAATATTTCAATTTGCAGATTAGCAACTCTTTGTGTTTTGTGGGAACACAGTTTTTCTCTTCTATGTTATTTATATTTCTGCTGGGATGTTTTTTTGCGATTTTATGTTAGACGTTGATTAAAAGAAACCGAGAGAATATAAATTGAGCTCAGTTTATGTTCCCGTGAAGAATCCTTAAAATTTTTCTAACCTATCGAAAGATATAGACGGAAGATACACCGTAGACGATTCGCGCGTGGATATTTCCAGTAAATTCCATACTACAACGTATGCGGTGCGAATCAAGACAGACAAATCAGGCACACCCTGTGCTGCACAGGCTTTTGATGATGAAAATCTCCATTCATCTCTCCCATAGGCTGGTATTGGCTCACGTGGTAACTTAGGACAGATGATGATTGTCAGTGAAGCTGAAGCAGCACTGGAATTTTGTGTAAAGACAGAGCTAAGCACACCCGTTTTAATCGCTGATATTGGAGGTACTCATCTCAATATATTCTGAGTTGTCAGAATTTGGTAACATCGGTTTTTAACGACCTGCAACTCAACGCAAAATATTTAACATTGCTGCTTTTATTAGAAGGCATTCCACTGGCAAACTAAATTTATGTGCCGACTTTATTCATCCTAATCTCGTACCCAGATCCACCGTGTTACTGTACAACCGCTTGGCCGTGAAAGGTCTGGGTAGGCGACTAAATTTATCCCACTGAAAAAAAGAACCTTTCCTAATCAACCAGAGCAAGAAAAAAATACACAAGAAAAATTATTGGGCTTATTTTCATTTGTTGTACAAGGGAGGCTGACTCTTCTGACTTGCGTCTAAAAACTTTAAACAGAAGTTATTGGGAATAACATTGATATTTCTCACCAGGAGGGGGCCTGGAAATGACTCTCTTTGAGCAACATGATGAAGGAAAAGTCATTAAGACCGACAAGGTGACTCGTCCTGCGAATACCGCTGTTCATGAAGTAATGTTCCTGGAGCTTTTAGAAAGGACGTTTGGGGAGCAAAAAGTTCAAGACTATCAGAAGCTGTACCCAAGTGATTTACACCAAATCTTTCAGAACTTTGAAGCAAAGAAGCGCACTTTCCGATTCAAAGAGACAAAGATTCAATTGCCAGGTAGTTTTGTCAGTTTCGTGAACGATTTTCTCTCTCCATCCATGAAACATTACAGTAAGGGGGAGGTTAGAATAGTGGATGATCAGTATCTTTGTCTGAGCGCTGAATGCATGAAAACTCTTTTGAAGTCTGTGGCAGAGGATGCAATAACTGAAATGAAGGCTTTCCTCGGCAAACCGCAGCTTTCAGAGGGTGTTAGGATATTTCTTGTTGGTGGACACGCTGAATCACTTCACCTCCAGGAAGAATTCAAGAGGGAGTTTTCTGGTCGTCATGATGTAACGACGTATCGTGACGCCTCCCTTGCAATTGTTAAGGGTACTATGATGGTTGCTAAGGCAATGAATTCAAAGAGGGAATCAGGGATCACTGGTGCATGTTATGGTGTCGACTGTTCACGAAATTTCGTTCGAGGTCTGCATCCACCAGAGAAGACATTCTTTGCTGATGGTAAAGCGAAATGCAGAGATCTGTTTCATTGCATTGTTAAGAAAAATGATACCATCAGACACGGAGAGAAAATCTCTGTAAGATATCGTCCACTCTATGCGAATGAAACAGAAATTAAATACACCTTTTACGCCTCACAGAGGTCAGACGTCGACGTTATTTTCGTTACAGACCAGGACGTGAAAGAAATTGGAAGTATCGTAATCCATTCCCCTGATACGAGGAATGGTTCGGAAAGAGATATTATAGTCAGCATTTATTTCGGAGGAACAGATTTAATAGCTTCGGCTTGGGATGTAACGAGCGGAAAGAGGGCTCAAACAACCTTGGAGGTGTCCCCACCTTTTTAGAACCGACGTAAGTGATAGTTTACACTATGACGACCGAGCTAATCATGAGTAACGTCTGCGCATGTCAGTTATGTTGTGCTAAATATATTTTGTGCCGCTCTTGAAGAAAAGTCTGTAGCGAAAGTTTTAAGCTTAATCTCTCTACTTGCGTCTTACCGATGGAAAAACCGCGCCGCTTTTAAAATTTTGGAAAAATTCCGCTATTTTAGTATATCGTTGCCATAGTTTCAAGCATGAGCTCTCGATCGAAAGTTGCTGACATGGGCAGATATTTTTCATCTCTGTCCACTATGCGTAGTCAGGCCCTTTCGACGATATGCAAGGCATTCTCAAGAAGATGATTATATTAATTATGACTGTTTGTCTAAATTGACAGTATAGTTTATTAACCTGCAAAACGTGATGAGTACAACAAAGTGAAAAGAAATTCTTAAAGAAAGATCAGCACTATGCACAAATAGGAATACCCTTAGATCAAATCCAACTGTAGAGTGTCTTTTTGTTTACAATGCCCAGCTTTTATGAAATGGAAATAAAAAACTGGAAAATATAAAACAGAATATAATCTATTTTGTCCATCAAATAATGACCTTCGGTCCTTGGTTGTTATTGTTGTTGTTGTTTTAATCGCCATACTTGTAATAAACTTTCTATCAGTAATTTTCTGGGAAGTCTGTTCTCTTAACTCGCTACAGGATCACCAACTAGAAATGAAACGCTTGAATTCTTCGATCGTACCGTATTTTTGCTTAATGTTAAGGTACAACCGTAAGAAAAGTGATGCATGTAAAAATTACAAAACGTCAACTTATTAGGAAAAGTCTTCTTTCTCAGACGCAAGGAAACTCAGTTCGAAGTTCGCCCAAGAGTTACTTCAACCTCTTTCACATCAAAGCCTCAACATGTTTTAAAGCTGTTTAATTTGTTAAACACGATTTAAATTCGTTTTCTTTTTCATATAGGCTACTTGAGGCACATTAAAAACAAAAGTTAGTGACGACTTGAAACCTATGGAAAATTCAGTGTTTCATTTCTGTTTCTTATTTTTATTCAGTTAAACCCGGTTTAACCAGACATGATTTGTTGGTGTGAATGGAGTATTCTTCATGCTGTGAAAGAAAAAATATACACTTCTAATAGAAAAAAATACGCCACAAAATCTGAATTGTTTGGTGCACTTAAATGACGGGTCCAGGAGGAGGGTCGATCCGGGAATTCGAACAATCCTTCCCATCAGACCTGTGGGTTTTTTACCGATTGTCTAATACTAAGATTCATACTACGACAGGATCGTATGTTACGTTACTACACAATATCTCACATTTACTTGTCTCGCAATATATCTTAGCTTTTCTATGATTACGAAGTGGAAATTTTCTTGTATGCTCTGGATCAAAAATTGGATTCCTCTATTACTAATTCTTGGACCCGCCCCTTCGTTGTCAATCTACAGTTACCTAACTTAGTATTTTCTGGTGACATAACACGTTATTATCATTAACTATGACCATATCAACTTCTTAGCAGCTAGTACGCATGAAACAAACATCAACAGACCGCTGACCCTTTGTCCCTGCACAGCACCATTACATTTGTCATCTTCGCAGCACGTGACCGAACACTCGACTGAGTAACCCTGCCTCTTCTTATCCTGACATGTAGGGACCTGGGTTCCATCTTTCTCATAAGTCATACATTCATTCCCGTTTGCGCAGGTTTTGAAGAATATGTGCTCTGTCTTGGAATTTTTTGAGAATGAGATCTTGCCTTTTATACACATATAATCACCCCGTTCACAAGTTCTTGAAATTGTTTTGTTAAAGCAGTCTTCCCATGACGTATGGGTGAAGCATTCGTAACATTTATTCGGGGAGGAACCTGGAAATGAAAAACAAAAACACAGCGTGTTATCTACGTCTTTTCCCAAATATCTGGAATTTTTTTAGTTTAATTAATGTTTCAGATGCATATATGAAGAAAAATGTTACGTTCGTTACGATATCTTGACATATCGATTTTTTTTTCAGTTGATGGCTGACTCGCCATTTTTCTTGAAACATACTCAACCTTTGCCAGAAATAAGTCAGTTCAGCGGTTCCACTTTAGAGCTTTGAATTTCAAGCCAGTATCAAGTTTTTATTAAAGCGGAAGACAAAAAAACAAACAAGAAATTAAAAGACAACTTTTCATCGTGTGATAGCGAATCAGTTTAGAAATGAAATAAAGCTGAGAGAACTTCTTAAACAAATTCTCGAAAAGACTTCTGAAAAATTAATCCTAATCGGTAACAATTCTGATTAGGGCATACCTACGTTAAGTAAGGGTACGTATATGTAATTTTTAGATCGTTTCATCTGCCGTTGCTATTCTTTATGGCCAAATCTCGTTCCATAAATGCTTGACAAAAGGTGTTTTTTTGTTAAAAAAATATTTTCTTTGCAATATGTCTAGGCAACATCGAAGTTACCTCCATTTCGTTAAACAATGTTCAATGCTATAAATATACAATCCAGCTTTTGACATTGTACCGTTTCTGTCTATCTGTCTCTTATCATTCATAAGGAAAAAAAGTGTGGATTGGAAATTGTTTTCCTGATGGAGCTCTGCGGTGCCTCAGTCTAAACTAACTTCCTGCTAAATCATTCCCTTTTGTTACCGTGAGCCAAATAACTTCTCGCTGAGCGTAATAATACCAAAGATTAAATAAGATTTCTTTAAACTTATAGGCTTTAGAATTCGTACGTAGTGTAAATGCATTTCAGCTATTCTTTTTCGATGTTTAATGACAATACTGGTTAGCAAAACACTCGCATTTAATTCAACCACAACTTGATAAGGAAATATCACTTGCGGTGGCGAATTCGCAAAGGAAGTTGTTTTCCTTACGTAAACAAACTTAATTCTTTTGGAAAGTTGAAAATTATTACAAACTTTATTTATTACTCATATATCATAGGAACAAATAACGAGAGCGATATTGATATCTCCTAATGAAAGAAACTGTTAGAAGAAGGAAATGACTTTTTTTCTTCTTTTAAACTGTTATTGGTTATACTGAAATGCAGCTGTCATTATTTTGAATCTTTGGTACGTAGTTTTTACTGTAAACAAAATTTTTACCTTCTCTTATTGTGATACGAATCTGTAAAAATTTTTTATCAACTACCGGCTAATCTTTAGAAGAAACTCTCCCCCATAAGGTTTTCTTTTTACAGACTGGAGTTAATTAAAAACCTTAGCTACTGTAGACTCACTAAAAATGTATTATCAACTCACCGTGTGCAACTAACGGGAAAAGATATGCACCAAATATTAGTCTGCACAAAATAATTGAGCTCATCTTTGGGTGTCCTTGCTTACACGTTTCTCCTTTTCCTATCGCTCAGAGGGCCTCCGAGTAAAGGCAAATGAATGCAAACTCTTTAGTACTTCTGAAGATGCAAGCTAATTTTATATCGACCCATGAGGTCCGTTTTTAAGTTTCGCAGTTGAAGTTGAACTGATTAAAAATCCCCTAGCTGCGAAATCAGATATTCATAAAACAAACTTAGTCAAAGAACCAGACTTATCGTCATTTGATTTTCCAAGAGACTGCTACACGCTGATGATTCTTAATTACAATAATGACAACATGGAAAATGGGCGATTAAATTCTTTTTTGAGCCACAATCGATAAATTCGTAGGACTGGTGTTCTTAGCAATTATCCAAGGCGATCAAGCGTTCTTTCGATGAGAGCGCGGCGCGAACGTAGGAGTACGTGCGCAGAAGAGAAAGGACGCTCTCCTCCCTAGATAGGCATTTAGTAACAGGTGGAGGGTATATTTTCTCATCATTTCTTAAACGCGCGCATGGAATCAAGTTTTATTTAATTAAATAATAATGACATCACAACGCTATAATTCGATGAGAAAATCACTGAAAAAGAAGGCACTCATTTGTCACATCCCTTTCTTTTTCTTACTAAAAAATCTTGGGAAAATGCAGTGTATGGGGACAAACTACGAGGGTTGCAGCCTCAATGGAAGGTAGGATTTGTTTTTCAGAAATAGACTGCAAACGTGAATTAAGAATTGCAAAACTGACTCCTACAGGCTACATACAGCTGTTCGCTGTAACTTTTTGCACTCTTCAATAGAATGGATGATCCAGAAGCTATTTACAAGTTTCCTAATCACTTTGGAAGTGAATATCATGGCGGAATAGTCGACGGAATGTAGGTTCTACATATAAACTAGCCATTTTCTACATTTATTTTGATAGCGCGTGTGCATTTCTAGACTTCAGGCCCCGGTTGTTCGAAGATCGGATAACGCCCTGGATAAATCTATCCGGTGGATAATGCTATACGTTCTGCTATCACTTATCCGCTGGATAGCGATTTATCCGTTGGATGGTGTTATCCACCCTTTATATAACTGGGCCCAGGTGTCCAAAACCAATATTTGACTGACCTTTATAACACTATATCTTGGCCGCCATTTATTTCATTAACACTCTTACAATATCATCATCATCAAAGCAAAACAAATATATATATTAATAATAACAGAAGCAGCTGCTGTCATGACAACAAAAATGACACTTTGCTCTATGAGGTGTGCGTCAAGCTTGATCTTGATGGTGAGCCGCTGCTCGCGAAAGGAGCCTGCGTACCTCCCGAAGAGAGGAGAGCGGATTCAATTGCAAAAGAGCGGCGTAAATCGAGCCAAGGCATGAGTTAGTGGACTTATAGTTATTATCTTAACTCGATGATATTATCCACAGGTTTCATGGCGAAGGAAAATTAAAGGTTCGTGAAGGAGTACATTTTACTGGAAAATTCGAAAAGGGCAGGGCAGTCGAGGTAAACAAATTCCATGTCAATGAATCATTTTTTTTACTTCTCGTCAATTGCAGTAACTAAAAACGCGAAAAAAGTCCATGTCAGTTTTCCAATGTCAAAGTTGGAGTTCTTTGACGTGATTGGGTAATTTGTGAAATCTAGCGCGTCGCGCGTGAAAAAAAGATTTTCTACATTTTGACAGGTTCTCGTTTGACCTTACTTTACCTTTTTTTTCTACACAGGGTTTCTTCGAGTTTCAGGATGATGTGCGATTTGAAATCGAAAATTGGGCTTACTGCGACGGTGACAATAACAGAGTTTTCAAGTCTGAGCTGGAGAATGGATTAAAACCGGCAGGTATGGTGTTAAGGTTACGTCACCAGTGACATCTGTCTGACGTCATAGTAATATATTTCTCCAATCCCACTTCCTCAACCTTTCTGTTCCGTGATACTCCTCTTTCTCACTTGCCATGATAGGAAGGATGTATTCAGTTTGCGAGCTCCTTTTTCTTCGTTGAAGTCCGCATTGCCATAGTTGTAGTTAATATTGTTGTAATAATGGATTTTAAAAAATACAGGCGTAGTCGTCCAATTAAAATTGTGATTGGCTCATTTCTTACGCTTCCAGGTCGTTCCCAGCTTACCAATGTGGATCCGCCCCAAACCATACCTAAAGGAATGTATGACTGTGGAGACGGATTTTATGACCCTGTGGTACGCACGGTGATAAACTACGACTCTGTTTTCTTACGCAACACGGGTAGGTTGTACAAGTGCCTTAATCAATCAATCACTTCACCTGATGGACAAGGCATTTTATTTAAACCTTTGAACAAATGCACCCTGTACTTCATGCTTTTTAACACGCATGCACCATTTTGTTTAATTCACAGATGAAAAAGAGCATCAATGGATTGTAAACCGGTGCAGGAAGGCCTGGGACGAGCCAGTCGGCACTAGAAAGCTCCACTAGGTTAAGCAACTGATCTCTGTTGTGGCATATATTGGATAATTTTGATACAATCAAATAAAAAATGTTTAACCGTGAATAGTTTTTACTTGGTATTGATATACTGATGCTATACACAAACACACCATCTCTGAGGTTTAACCCTTTAACTCCTTCAAGTGACCAGTATCTAAGTTCTCCTTACAATATCATCCCCAAATCACACATTAAGGTCATGAGAATGAAGAGAATGGTACCAACTAGAGAAGCTCTGGATCATGAAACAAATTCTCCTCTTCAGCACCTTAGGGAATGTATGGGGAACAGTATGGAGAATATGCATTCTGATCTTACGGTGAAAAGGGCAAAAGTAAATGAGGTTTTGTGACAAGTTCAGGCTTCAGGAACTGGAGGGGGAGGGGAGGATAAGGGACTTGTTTGATTAAACTTTATTCCATTCTTCTGGATGAGTTGTCAAAACAAAGTCACTGAGTATCAATAAATATTTACAAGTGAAACTAGAGTGAAACAGAACCAATAGGCTGTTTTGCATAAAATCTATATTTTATGTAATTCTCTCTATCAGAACCCACCTGCCATACATGATACAATGATTTTGAATCCCTTTTTTTACATGACTAATAAAAATACTTCACATCATTTTGTAGCAAGTTGCAACCCATTAGAATATTGTCAAAGATCAAAATTTAGCTACACACAATTAAACCACTAAATCCCCTTCCAAAAATATCCTACCCAAAATTACATAAATTTATGCTTTCAGCTGGCTACTATTTACTATCATAAACAGCCACACTGTGATATGAGAATTTTCTGCAAATAGAAAACTTTGACTGACACACAACATGAATTTTTAATCTACACCCAATTGCAATTTTTGTAAATTTCCATAAAATATAGGAATTTCATTTTATTGAAGTCACAGTTCTCACTCAAAAAATATTCAGTCTTAGATAAAAAAAAAACATTCATTTTCCTGAGACCCAAACAATTTTCTTTAATGTTAATGTATTTCAAACCTCACAAACCAATATTTTAAAAACGTAATTAATTCACCCTTGGTGCCCAAATCCTGTACCTCCCAGTACATCAACAATAATGATTCTTATGACATAAAATTGTTGCTTTGGCTCAGATTTGAAGCCCATGGGAAGTTTGAAGATAACAAAAGATGTAAAAGCATTTCTCATAGCACGGTTGAGAGTAACTGCAGCTCCTCAGTTAAGTGCCCTCCAAACTTCCCAATTGCTACACACAGCAATTTGATGAACACATGGAAGACAAATGAAACAATATTGTTTCATAACATTTCAATTGCATAGTTAATTAAAAAAATGTGTGTTAACTTTGGACAGAGAAACTCCCTCCATAACACTTCATTGCAGACACATGCCATCAGTGTACACATGGAATTATGAGGCAAGAACATGCTATTGACAAAATTACAAATTATACAAATTTCCTAAGTATGATATAAAGTGCTTTTGACTTTATAAGTTATTCAGCCTCTACTCCTCATTGAAAATTACAACAATAGTAGTGTAGAATTCACTCCACAAAAGATCTATTCATTATTATTATTATATTAATAATATTATTTGTAAATTATTTGGGGATCAATGTCAAAATCTGATTAACTGGATAACTACCCCTCCCCTAACCCAATTTTACCTTAACTTTTTATCAGTTGACTGTTCTTGGGTTATAAGGGAGGAGGGAGTAGGGTTGCAGTTGCCCAGATACTGACATCGACCATTTACATTGTTTTTCCACACCATCATCACTGTCATCATTTAAAAAAAAATCAAATCCCAAGCTGCTTCTAACAGCTATACAACAATACAGAAACAACAACAGACACAGCCCCCAAGATAAACAACACACCTGGAATAAAATAAAACACATACACAGAGACTAAACTTGAAAGAACTATGGCACAAGAAGTGGCAAATCCTTTTGTTATACACGATGCATATTTCAAAATCAGAGAGACAATAATTCCACCAGCTGATGCAAACAAGATCACCAGACAAACAATAATGTCATACCCATGAAAGAAGCCCATTCTAGCTATTTCTACTCCATCTTGGTACGCCACTCCTAAAAAGCTTAGAAAGATTCCAAAAGTGTACAGTTGTGCATTTGAGATCCAAAACAGCTTTCTTTTTCCAGTTTTGAAGATTTTCTCCATGTAAACACCGGCAAATCCAGAAACCATAGAAGCTGCAAGAACAGAAGTAAATCCAAGAAAAGCTGATTGTTGGCTCTTTACAGAACTACTTGTGGACATTTCAGCTTCCACTGATGTGTGGGTGTCAATCTGAACCATTGTTACTCCAATAGCTAAGAGGACAAGTGAAATCCATTTTATTTTTGTGAGTTGTTTGTTGAGTAGGAGAATGGAGAATACAGCTGTGGTAAGGATTTTTAGCTGATTAGTAATCTGAAAGAAAGAATGAAGAAAACACAGATCAGATTCCATAAATAATTGTAATTGAACCAAGAGGTCGAAGTATAGTTTGAGCTGAAATCACGCCTTTGAAAGGGTTAACCCTTTAACCATCTAACTCCCATGGGTGACCAAGACAGAATTTCTCCTTACAGTATCAATAAAATATCAAGCAGACAAGTAATGAGAATAAAGAAAAATATTAATTAGGGGATTATTAGTTGATCCAATACCGTGACTACCTTCTCAAAACTAACATCATAAGAGTTGTATGGCAGACAGTAAGGAGAATTGAAAGGCTCAGAGCAAGAACGATCCCTTGATTTTTCGGCCATTTTTGAAAGTGTTCAGAAGTAGTTGAATTTTGGCATGTGGACTTAGTTTTACTTGATATACACTGTTTTGTTTTTTTTTTTCGCTGGTTTACACTTCGTTTTCGAGAAATAACGTATGCAAAAAAACCTTGAATTTCGTAGCGGCTTTCATTGAATGAAGCCGAAACAAAAGAAGCCTTTTGTTTCATCAAAACAATACAGCCCCCGAGAACTTGCATATTCATAACCAGCTTAAAGAAAGAGCATGTTTTTTGTTTTGAGTTTAAAACACTGTTTAGCAAACGTAAAATATCCTTGAACAAACTCGCGCTACGGCAGAATTGAAGACAAAACCAAAGATCTTGTCAACAAGATCTTAGGAGTGAAAGGGTTAACTCTCAAGATCTCATTGTTAATTCTCTCCTCTAGCTGCTACACATTTCCTTTTACTTAGCTGGTAGAATGTGGTGTTAGATCATGATAACAACTTCTACCAGATAAGTTTGAGTATTCTCATACTTGTCTGCTGGATAATGCATTGATATTATAGAGAGACTAGTAACATAGAGAAGGATTTTTTTTTTTGTATTTTCATGAGCATGGGAGAAAGAAAAATTGTGAGTCACCATGAGGAATTGAACCTCAAACCTTTGGATTCCGCGCTCCGATGCTCTACCACTGAGCCACAGAGACTCCATGGTGAGCGAGGTCCATCATGAAGTTCATATGACATACCTTCTGCATACTGCTAGGATCAACAAAGTCAAAAGCGTAATGTAGAAATAGAAATAAGAGAGATGGTTAGTTTTGAGCTTGGTAAAGAAATAGAGAAGGATGTTTTTTTTTTGTCTAGTGACATGTTGATAATTCCTAGGAGTTGAAGAGTTCAAAAATGTCAATTACCTTCTACCATACCATTTAACCCTTTCACTCCCAAGATCCAATTAGTAATTCTCCTTACTATCTGCCATACAATTCTTATGATGTTAGTTCAGAGAATTTGGTATTGGATCAACTAATAATCCCATGATTGATATTCTTCTCTATTCTCATCACCTGCCTGCTTGATATTGTATTGATATTGTAAGGAGAAATTCTGTATTGGTCACTGGTGGGAGTGAAAGGGTTAAAGCTGCCAATTTGGCAATATATCTGCAAAGTTTAAAAACAGACTTTTAAAATAGCAAAAAAGAATTGTCCACATTACCTGAAATGTTGTTGATTCCAAATGTGTCATTGCAATATAAACAAGATTGTTTTGTACAACATACAATAAAGATGGCACAGACAGACGAAATATAGCCTTGTGATCCACAAACAAGTTGTCAATGAGATATGAAGTAAATACTTTTACATTTCCACACTGAAAAAAGATCACCACTAACGTTGTGAAAAGTTTCACAACTTCTGCGAGAAAGACTGCTGTAGAAGTAAAGTACATTTTGTTTGATCTTGTCCTGGAGTAGCGAAGCAAAGAGAAATAGCAAGTAGCTTGGAGTGTTAAGACGACAAAGATGAGGACCCGAAACAGTGTGGATGATGTAAATGGCACAGTATCTGAAACACAAGTAAAAATAAACAGTTTTAATCATTCAAGTGCAATTCATGAAACTGAGAAAAAAATTGCTTATACTAAAGGAATGCTATGGTGATCCAAACAATTTTAACATTTTCACTCCCAGAACTTATCTACAGGTAATTTTTCCCTACAATTCCAATATGATCTTTTATAGCAGGTTATAAAAACACACACTAAGCCTGTTGGTAAGTTGGTGTTATCCTGATATAAGACCATATTCTCTTCTAGTTTATAAGGAAATGTAGGGGCATTAGAAGGGAGAAGTACTCTGTAGATCATGGAAATTAAAGGGTTTAAAAAACCTTGAACTCCCATGATCTGACTTCAATCCTGCTGGTAACCACATACAAAAGTAAACAAAAATGATCTGAATTCTTTTTTTTGACAGATTTTAGTTTGAAAAAAAAAAAACCTTGTTGAAGTAGCTACAAGTTATCACAGTTTGTAAAACTAGAAGAATCAGGCCAAAAATTTTCAATTTCATCACACACACCATCCATGGTTATATTTAAGTCTTGAAAAAATTTCTAATTAGTTTCAAGCCATAGGGCTGAAAAGTTGACGCTCATCAAGAATCAAAAGAGTCCAATAAAAATCTTAGAACACAAAACTTTTAACGCACACCCCAAACCCAAACTAATGTCACAGAAATTTGACAAAATATTTCCCAAATAGGAAATGTTTTTACAACCCAATTGTTACCTGCCGCGACAGACCACAAACGTAATTAGGGCGGAATAAGCGAAGGAGACTGTGCTGTTTATGTCTGGAGGTTCGAGTTTTATTTTAGAAAGAACGAACCTTGGAAAGATTTCCGTATAACCTCATATTATTCTTGATAAAAAGCCTTAGTCTCTGTAAGCTGGCATCTTAGATTGACTTTACTAGCGTTTTCTTTATCCAAGATATTTTATCATTAAGAAGACAGATAGGGAAGTATGAGGCCGTGCAGAAATCTTGTCCGGTCGAACCTTCAATTTTCTCGAGGTAACTCAATTAGAACTATCGATTACGGTTTAATTGAGGAAGGCCTCAATGACGGAAAAATTTATGTCAAGAGATAATGCAAGCACATTAAAACATCGATCAGCCGTAACATTTGCAGATATATCAGCTACAGCTTTCTTTGAGGAAAACGAAATAAAATCTCTTCTTCTAGAATGAGGAACATAACTGAAAAAAAAAAAAACAAACCTTTATCTTTTTCGTAGGCATGTTTTCGTGGCATTTGAACCGAAGACGAGACCTTTTCATGACAGGGGATGAATCCTTGCTGAACAACTGTAGGTTCCCACTTCCGGTTGCTCTTACCGTTGACTGATAACGTAGTAATACCGGGTACTGGTCGATTACTCATGTCTACACTTGACAGATTTAACGAGCTAATACAACAAGCCCGTAGTTTAATATGATATCGAGATGGTTTCCTTTGCTTAGCTCAATATTTGTGTAAATATTGCCATCGTGTTAGTTCATCTGCAAAATTTGAACCAATGAGCCTTCTAATTACGGATTTACGTCCAGCGGTATCTTGTGAAGGTTATACATTTATATCCCAGCATGACCTGCTGTAGTTTGTCTTAAAATGGCGGCCGGTGAGTGAGTGATTCTTTGTATTCATTGAATCTTGAGATTTCTCCAGGTTTCATGGTTATCCAATGGTGTTTCGAAAGTTTTTGTAATATTTCTTATTCTTTTACGTCTCTTTTTTTAAATTTTATCCGGGAGAATCGCTGTATTATTGTCGTGACATTATGGTCTACGTAAGCAATCGCGATCGATAGGTCTGAAAAACCAAACATTGCTATCTTGTTATGATTTTTGTCGAAAAAACGAGACCTGTCTCTAATTCACGTTTAAAATTGAGTAAAAAAACTGGTTACTTTGGTATTCCAAAAGAAAATTGATCAAACTTGCAGAATAAAGCTCCAGTTTTTTTTTTCGTGAATCACAACAATTCCCCATTGTTAACTCGTTCTTCAAAGCATACTCACTAAGTAGACTTCCGGTGCCATGTGCTGTTTAATTAATTTGGAAAATTAACATTTTATATATCAAACTAACTAGGTTCTTTCACTTTTGTAAGAGAGTTGGCCAGCCACAGTGGCAGTCGCTGCTATTTTGATCATGAAAAAAATATTTGGTAAAATACTACATTACGTATTCAGTTCTTGGATAGAGAAAACAATAACAAAAATAATACATTGCTATTGGGAAAAGAGATTTGTTTTACAATAGTATGGGGCTGTGCGGAAATTTTACCAATAATTTTTGATAACCAGATGACCTTTGCGGTGAGATTGATATGTTATGAAATTTGGTGTTCAATCCTTTGATCATAGAGTTAAAATATGGATTTTCTGCACTGTGTACCAAAGATTTTTTTAACCCTTGCTTTTGAGAATTAGGAGTTCAACAAATTATATCCTCTTGATTTTTTTACCTTGTCGTCATGTCTCTACTTGAAAGTGTTCAGATATTCTTGGGAGAGCTTCCTTTTTGGTTACTCCTCGGAGTGAGAGAGTTAACAAACAACTGACATGCTAACTTACATTTTAGGAAGGGATATTGAGGAATCCAAACTCTTTTGTCAAATTGTAGAGCACAGACATCCTTATGTTATGATTTGATCTCTGTACAGTTCAGTTCTTAGAATTTAGCCAGTAATGCTGCCCTTAGGACCTAAGGGTACAAAAAAAATTTTATTTTTTTTTACTTTTAATGGCACTAACCCATCCACTGGTATTTAGAGGGAGTCATTAGTAAGAGTTTATCAATTTCTCTCTTCACTTTTGCTCCAACAAAAGGCTAATGCTCGAAACTTCAGCTTTGAAACTCTTTACAATGGTCAATTTACATTATCAACTCAGTCACCCCCGCTGATGCAGCACCACAGTTTCTTTAGAAACTTACCCCCTTTATTTATTTAATTCTTTGGTTGTGTTGCTCTTAAACAGGTAGCCAGTGGGGTATCAAAGCATGGAGTCTTATAATCCTGACAGTTCAAAATGCTTCTCTCATATTAACTATGAGATACACACGGACACTGCCTGGTGACATGTACTTTTCCAGTACAGCAGTGATGATAACAGAGGTTGTAAAAGTAGTTACAACCATGCTGATTCTGCTGGCAGAAAAACGTAGCATAGTTGAGTGGATAAAGTATTTATATTCTGTTACTGTTGGTCATCCTTGGGATATGGCAAAGATGCTTGTGCCCGCTTGCATTTACACTGTTCAGAATAATCTACTGTATTTGGCAGTTTCCAACCTAGATGCTGCAACATATCAGGTACTTAGTATTACAACATGTGAAGTTTCTCAGTGGTCACATTTGTTTAAAAAATAAGTTTGAAGAAAAGGCCTTGCCTGTGTTAGAAGGTTGCCTACCATACAGATTACTGGTACACATCTATGAAGAAAAAAGCTTATGGAAGACTCAGGTTTCCTTTCTATGGTAAAATTCATCTTGGGTTCATGAAGATTCCCCCATTTTTTTTTTTTGTGCTTTTGTTTTTCATGAAATCCAGAAAAAAGATTATAAATCCAAACACTCCTCCCTCCACATTCATTCATTTGATTAGATTGGTTTCTATGGGAAAATATTCAAGGAGTAGCAAGCAATCTTTTTGCTAAAAATGTGATTCATGGCAATGTATAGCAGTAAGTTATTTCATAGAATCTGATTGAATTTCTGGCTCAGTTGTAAAAGTTCCATCAAACTGAATATTTAATTACAAAAATCCTGGATTATTAAAATTCAGTTGAAATGTACATGCTATATACAATGTACTTGTCGATCTTTCACCACTTTATTTAGTGTTTCATCACAAAGTTTAATGATGTAAGGGTAGATTTTTTGTTTCTGTTTAGTTAAAAGAAACCCCCTTGATCTTGGATCAGAAATCAAATCTGATTAGTTAAGAAGAACAATTCACATATGTGCTTTCAATCCACCCCACTGCAGGTATCTTATCAGTTGAAGATTTTGACAACAGCACTCTTCTCAATTGCTATGCTGAGTAAACCAATTAATAGGGTTCAGTGGCTGTCTCTGTTTATGCTATTTGTTGGGGTGTCTGTCGTTCAGCTACAGCCTGTTAATGGTCCTGTGACACAAAGCTCGAAGGAAAAGCTCTCGACACAGAACACCTTGTCTAAAACACACAACCCTCTACTGGGGCTTGCCGCAGTTTTAGCTTCTAGTATGTGCTCTGGATTTGCAGGTATGAGGAAATTTTGTAGGAGAAGGATGATGTTAACCCTTTAAACCTTAAAAATAAGTTTTTCATTTTTATTCTCCATATTGTTCTCTTTACATTTTACTATGGTATTGACACGGAGAATTTGTTTGACTATCAGTAGCTCCCTGAATTGAGAATCCTTTCCATTAATCTTGTGACCTTTTTATTTGATTGCTGAGGAATGAATAAGTTGTTTTAAATTAACTTTAGAATAGATATAATATTTTGTCATTCACACTCATTCTTTCTTTAGGTGTGTACTTTGAAAAGACCCTCAAGGGAACTGCGACACCTCTGTGGGCCAGGAACTTCCAGTTGGCCATATTTGGTGTCATTATTGGCACCATGGGCATGTATATCAATGATGGGAGTAAGATCAAAGAAAAAGGCATTTTCTTTGGTTACCACAAACTTGTCTGGCTAATTATTGCAATGCAGACATTTGGAGGTCTTTTAGTTGGCATTGTAGTTAAGTATGCTGATAACATTCTAAAAGGCTTTGCGGCAGCTGTATCAATTGTCGTTTCTTGTATTGTATCAGTTTATTTATTCCAGTTTAATCTCAGTTTGCCTTTTGTATCTGGGGCTGGTTTAGTTATGCTTGCCACATACTTGTATGGAATAGGACAGAAATTGGCTGTTCAAAAGAATGCCACAAATGGCTCTAAAGATCCTATTAAAACTGAATAATTTATGGTATCAGATTATGATAAGTGTAGTAGAAATTTTGTGGAAAATGCCACTACAGGTTATTTCTCCATTATTTAATGTAAATTTCTCTAAAATTTATTGAAATCTGTTTACTTTCCTTCCATGAAATTGGTTTTTATTGAGCTGAATCATTTTGGAAATTGTGATGTCTTGTTTACTTTTGAATTTTTCTCTCCCTGATGTGCTACATCAGAAAAACCAGTTGATATTGAACATACACAGTGCTCCAAGTTGCAACCATTTTGGTCACCACAGGGAGTTTAAAAAAGATATTTGGTAACCAAAATTTCAACTTAAGTTGCTAATTGGCCACCAACAGATTTGGAAAAAAAAAAGAAAAGTGTGTAAAACATGGTCAAATTATCAAATTGAGGGGGTCAAAACTCTTTTTATGGCAACCATTTTAGAATTGAAAGTGGCCAATAGGTGACTTTTTAGAAAATTGAACTTGGAGCCCTGATACATGTAAGCAAGTGTATGAATTTTCATGCTGATATAGTCTTAAGAATACAGTTAGTTGGCCAGAACTTTAATTACAAATAGGAACAAAAGTAGTAAGAGTAATACTGGTTTGCCTTCTTTTCTGATCAAGTAGCTTTATTGTCAGAGTAAAAGAAAAAATTTGCCGAGACAGCAGAGCATAGCTAACTCTAAAGGCAATTAAAGAACATCACAAAGTTTGTATATTTGCCTTTAATAAAAAAAAACAATGATTACAATCTTACAGGAGGATGTTGGGAATTTGGTAAATTACACAACAACAGGAACACTTAAAGAGCAGTCTTCAGATTTCCTTTAATAATAACATGACAGACCTTTGAAACATGCAAAAATATTGTTTTTTCAGAGTTCAAGAAACTGTATATGCACAAAAGAAAGTCTGAATTATTTGTAATTTTAGGCAATGTTAACCAAAAATGAACAGTGGTGTTGACAGAAAAGAACTTCTTTTTAACATCTTTACAAAGCACACAACGAGAAAAACAAATCAAGTTTTCCTCTTCCAGAAAGAAACAGAGAAATGGAAAGCAAGACTTAAGTACAATGTTGTAATGTTGAACATTTTCCAGAAGTATTTTTTGAAAAAAAAAAGTTTTTGTTAATTCCTGTAAGTGAGATGACATCTTCATAACATATTCAGACACTGCAAAAAAAGAATTAAGAAATAGTAATTATGTTAACACAGACATAAATAATGGACTTACATATAGACTGCTTTTAAATCATTTTTTTGAAAATTGCATTTCACCAATAGGGGCAACAAACAGCAAATTCTCTGAAGAAGGACATAGACACCCTCTGTCCCTGCTGAATTAGTAAGTCTCTCTTCAATGTACCGATTTACAAAAACATTTGACAGACAGAATTTTCATGATGTACAATAAGCTAAGTTTAATAATAATTAATAGTTTAATACTGAATTCTCTAGATAATTACAAAGACACCTTGCAGTTGGACTTAGTTACATTGTGTTTAACTCTTGATCATTCGCAGTGTTTGAGCAATAAAACTTGGCAGACCTAAGCCAATTGGTGGTCTTTGCTATAAAACATATTGCTTGCTTGCAGAGTGATGTAAACCGCATTAACACATTCCATGTAGGCTTGGACTATTGCATTAAGAGGTCAACTAATTAGTAGTGACAGCACATGCAGGCATCCCACGGTGTATACCAACTTACCTCAACAGCTTTAATAACTGAATGGTAAGCTTATTCAAAAATGATCAAATAAAAGAATGACCAACTTGGAAGGCTCATTTCCGGGAGGTGTGTCTTTCAGTTGATTGACAGGAGTAAACTTAATCCATTTGAAATACAACAAAAACCCATATCTGGCTTATAATTCGAGAGATATTTATCACTGAGCACAAAACCAAACTATAGACATTTTTATCTCCACTGCATACCAAACATTTCGAAACTGTATTCTGCAATCCATGTATCATCTTATGTTTTGAGTTTTCTGACCACAGTAGTGCTTATTAGGTAACACCAGTACTGCTGTTCTATCAATTGAAATTGTTCTAAAAAATGTTAAATTGTGAAAAAATCTTAATGCCCCTTCCCATTCTTAGTATGAAAGCCTTGAAAAAAAAATTATTGAATAATAACAGTCACCTGGCCAGCCCATCTCTGTCTTGACCATCAATAGCTTTGACACCAGATATTTCCGACTGCCCTCCATCTGTTTTAATCAGGTCGTCAAGAATCTCGGAGTAGGTGTAACTCCTTTTTCTGGCAAGAGGCACTTGCGCGCCAAGCATCTGTTTGACAACGGGAAACACATCATCACAACGGTTAGTACATAGAATAAAGAGTGATCTTACATCAAATGTAGCTCTGATTGTGAATTGGTTTCATTTTCTTTCGATTTGCTTGTCTGTTTGGCTTGCAGATAAAATAAACTATTTTTTTTTTGTTCTATATAGTAACGTTCACATATACGTAAACTAAGTTGCGCGCAATTACCTGCCTGACAGTGTTTTATACTATAAGGGAAATATGTATAAAATGAAAAGTCCTTACCTCCTGAGCAACGGCTAGTGGTACTCTAAACCTCTTCTCACTGTCCACAATCACCTTCTTGCCAACTTCGATTTCCTCTGAGAATGATGGCCTTCTTTTTCCAGCCAGCTGATCCTTAATCAAGCGGCTCTTATTCTTTGATCGTTCCAGGCTCTCTTGTTGACTCTTATCAGGGACAATTATCGATCGAGCAGTTTCAAGCTGTTGTGTAAGGGACATTCTTCGTCTGTTGTCAACTTCAGAGGTGCAGTGCTTGATAATACGTCGCTTTTGAGATGCCTTCTTCTCTTTTTTCTTGTTCTTTGCATGTGCATCAATGACCACTTTGGCAATTTTTATGCTGTTCGCGAAGGAGTCGTTTTTTCCGGTAGTCTGTTTCTTGATAATCTTTCTCCTCTCTGCATTTCTTCGATCTCTCTTTTTGTCATCAGCGGCAACATCTGCCCATGTCCTCAATGCGATATGGACGGACATGCTTTCCCTTTGAACCTTAGTACCTTCTGAGACAGCAAAAGGCGAAAAATTGATTTCGTAACCCAAAGCTCTCATTTAAGCTCCCAGCTTTCCCTTTTGAGCCCCCATTTGGAAATATAGATATAAAACTTCATATCCCCTCCCATTTCAGGCTAAGTGGGGTGCTTTGGGTATAAAGTTCCCCATTCATGCCACCTGGTTTGTTACATTGGTGAGACTCTATCATTTTCCGAAAATTTTTAGAAGAAAAATTAACTCTGTTAAGTCTCAGGATCGTATAATTATTTTGGGTCTAAAAATGAACTCAACGATGACGATTGATCTTGGTGAATACCTGGCACTTGATAGCTTATTGGTGCTGGGTGGTTGGTTGTCCGCTGAACTGGAGGATTCCATAGATGACCCTTGTCAACTCTGATACTTGTCAGTGCATCTTCCACATATTGTCCTGGCACTTGATAGCTTGTTGGTGCTGGGTGGTTGGTTGTCCGCTGAACTGGAGGATTCCATGGATGACCCTTGTCAACTCTGATACTTGTCAGTGCATCTTCCTCATATTGTCCTCCTCGCTCAAAACGGTCGTTATTCCTAGTGCGCTTGGATAAACGTGCGTAATACTTTCGTACTGGCCTTTGTAGAGAAAGTGATATGAAGAGTTTAATTTGTAATGTCAATTAGCTTAAATGACAATAATGGTAACAGATTGCAAGGTCAGTTTAGGACTGTTGTGACAAGCCCAGATGAGATAAGCATCAAGATTGACATCAATCATGTCCTAAACAAGGGATTATAGGAAGATCAAGATTTACAAGATGCTACTTTTCACTTTTGAGCTGACAATCAAATTGATGTGTTTAGGTTTAGACCGTCAGGCAGGTCTTTGTAACAAACGACTTCATTTGCCTTTATTTTGCAAATTCCTCTTGTTCAAAAAGGTATGCGGTGATGGACAATCTTCACATTCCGGAGGCAACAACAAGAACAGATCAATGACCTGTCAATCCATGGCTTAAATCCAGACCTCCTTATCTCTCAGTCCTGCATGCTCACCATTAACCCTTTACACCCTAACATCAGTATGCATATTCTCCATACTGTTCTCTGTGCATTTCCTGAAGTGCTGACAAGGAGAATTTGTTTAAAAATCAAGAGCTTTACAAGGTGATGATAGTTTCCTTCATTCTGGTGACCTCAATGTTTGATTCACGGGTGACAATGTAAGGAGAAATTAGAAGCTGGTCAATCCTAGGGGTTAAAGGGTTAAGCCATTGTGTCTCTCACAATTTGTTTATGGCCAGCGGAGAGAGTTATTCGGCAGATGAGAACTAACATCTTACATTAGCCTGCCAAAATCCTACTAATACCAAACGTTAGCGCAGTAACACTTACATAAAAACATAGCTTACCATGCAAATAGGAGAAAGGCGACAAAAAGTACAATCATTGTGAAGGAAAAGCCAACAACAGCTTCAGCTACAGAAATCCAACTTTTTTCCTCAGGTTTTTTCTCTTCCATCATTTTTGCGTGGCCATCACCATCGTCGACTGAATTCAACTGAATAACTGAATTAAGATTCAAGACTTTACCGTTAGGCGATGACAATTTTACTTCGTCCTTTTTCTCATTCCTTAGTGGTGCAGTTGTTTTTCCTTGGGATGGAAATTGTATGATGAATATGGTATCTCCGTCTGCAGATGAACTGAGCGCTGATTTTCCTTTTAGACCTTTTATGGAAAACTGCTTCGGGTTCAAATGCATCTTGTCCTCAGACACACCAGCATACTTTGATGCTGGATCATCAACCGATGACCTAACAGATCTCACTGAGGTTTGTAAATCTGCCTGCTTTTGCAGTTCCTCTTCCATATTTTGAGTTGTACCAAAGCTCCGGTTTGGTTCCTCAGTTCTCGATTCCGGTTCCTTATCTTCAGGATTTCCAGTATCCCTTTTATCAAGCTTTGTCTCAGAATCAAGTCCCGCGTCTTTGAGATTTTCAGAGCTCCATTCTATATTACCTGTTTCTGCTTCAGGCTCCTTAGTTGCGACTAAGCCCCATCTAGAATAAAGTCCCGTATCTTCAGGATCTTCAGTGCTCCATTCTCTGTTTTCTGTTTCAGGCTCCACATTATGAGTTGTGACTGAGCTCCATCCAGAAAGGAGTTCCATATCTTCAGGATCTTCAGAGCCCCATTCTCTGTTTTCTGCTGCAGACTCCTCATCTTGAGTTACGACTGAGCCCCGTCCAGAGAAGAGTTCCGTATCTTCCGGATCTTCATATATCCATTCTCTGTTTTCTGCTGCAGGCTCCTCATCTTGAGTTACGACTGAGCCCCATCCAGAATGGAGTTCCGTATCTTCAGGATCCTCAGAGGTCCATTCTCTGTTTTTTGCTTCAGGCTCCTCATCTTGAGTTGCGACTGAGCCCAATCCAGAGTGAGGTTCCGTATCTTCAGGATCCTCATAGGTCCATTCTCTGTTTTCTGCTTCAGGCTCCATATCCTGAGCTGCGAATGAGCCCCATCCAGAATGGAGTTTAATATCTTCAGGGTCTTCAGTGCTCCATTCTCTGTTTTCTGCCTCAGGCTCGTCATCTTGAGTTGCGACTGAGCCCCATCCAGAGAGGAGTTCTGTATCTTCAGGATTTTTATAAATCCATTCTCTGTTTTCTGCTTCAGGCTCGTCATCTTGAGTTGCGACTGAGCCCCATCCAGAGAGGAGTTCCGTATCTTCAGGATCCTCAGAGGTCCATTCTCTGTTTTCTGCTGCAGGCTCGTCATCTTGCGTTGCGACTGAGCCCAATCCAGAGTGGGGTTCCGTATCTTCAGGATCCTCAGAGGTCCATTCTCTGTTTTCTGCTTCAGGCTCCATATCCTGAGCTGCGAATGAGCCCCATCCAGAATAGAGTTCAATATCTTCAGGGTCTTCAGTGCTCCATTCTCTGTTTTCTGCTTCAGGCTCGTCATCTTGAGTTGCGACTGAGCCCCACCCAGAGAGGAGTTCCGTATCTTCAGGATCCTCAGAGGTCCATTCTCTGTTTTCTGCTGCAGGCTCGTCATCTTGAGTTGCGACTGAGCCCAATCCAGAGTGGAGTTCCGTATCTTCAGGATTATCAGAGGTCCATTCTCTGTTTTCTGCTTCAGGCTCGTCATCTTGAGTTGCGACTGAGCCCAATCCAGAGTGGGGTTCCCTATCTTCAGGATCCTCAGAGGTCCATCCTCTGTTTTCTGCGTCAGGCTCCAAATCCTGAGTTACGACTGAGCCCCATCCAGAATGAAGTTCCATATCTTCAGGATCTTCAGTGCTCCATTCTCTGTTTTCTGCTGCAGGCTCGTCATCTTGAGTTGCGACTGAGCCCCATCCAGAGAGGAGTTCTGTATCTTCAGGATTTTTATAAATCCATTCTCTGTTTTCTGCTTCAGGTTCGTCATCTTGAGTTGCGACTGAGCCCCATCCAGAGTAGAGTTCCATATCTTCAGGGTCCTCAGAGGTCCATTCTCTGTTTTCTGCTGCAGGCTCGTCATCTTGAGTTGCAACTGGGTCCCATCCAGAATGGAGTTCCGTATCTTCAGGATCCTCAGTGCTCCATTCTCTGTTTTCTGCTGCAGGCTCGTCATCTTGAGTTGCGACTGGGCCCCATCCAGAATGGAGTTCCGTATATTCAGGATCTTCATAAATCCATTCTCTGTTTTCTGCCTTAGGCTCCTCATCTTGAGTTGCGACTGAGCCCAATCTTGAGTGGAGTTCCGTATCTTCAGAATCCTCAGAGGTCCATTCTCTTTTTTCTGCTGCAGGCTCGTCATCTTGAGTTGCAACTGGGCCCCATCCAGAATGGAGTTCCGTATATTCAGGATCTTCATAAATCCATTCTCTGTTTTCTGCCTTAGGTTCCTCATCTTGAGTTGTGACTGAGCCCCATCCAGAGTAGAGTTCCGTATCTTCAGGATCCTCAGAGGTCCATTCTCTGTTTTCTGCTGCAGGCTCGTCATCTTGAGTTGCAACTGGGTCCCATCCAGAATGAAGTTCCGTATATTCAGGATCTTCATAAATCCATTCTCTGTTTTCTACCTTAGGCTCGTCATCTTGAGTTGCGACTGAGCCCCATCCAGAGTAGAGTTCCGTATCTTCAGGATCCTCAGAGGTCCATTCTTTGTTTTCTGCTTCAGGCTCCAAATCCCGAGTTGCGACTGAGCCCCATCCAGAATAGAGTTCCATATCTTCAGGATCTTCAGAGCTCCATTCTCTGTTTTCTGCTGCAGGCTCCTCATCTTGACTTGCGTCAAAGCCCCATTCTTTAGAGCTCCGATCTGTGTTACCTGTTTCTGCTTTAAGATCTATATCTTGTATTGCTCCAGGGTCTCTTTCAGAATCGAGTTCCGTACCCTCAAGATCTCCAGAGCTCCATTCTTTGTTGTCTGATTGTGTTTTAGGCTCTGTATTTGTAGTAGCACCAGAGCCCCACTCAGTGAGATCTGATCTTGACCCGTGTTCTTGATCTTGAGGTGTTCTAGTGCCCCCTTTGACCAAATCAGCCCCAGATACAGGCTCTCTAATTAGTTCTTCAGGATCGCGATGAGTGTTGTAGAATACCCCACCTAAATCATCTACACCTCGACTATGTCTGTGTTTGATAGACTCCAAACGTAATGAAGGAGAAATGTGTCCTTCCTTAAGATAGTGTGATGGCAAAGAATTCCCTGAGAAACAAAATAATTGCATTCTTGTTATAGAATAGACGCCAGGATGCTTCATGAACATGATTTTCCTGTGTTCCATTAACTGGTATCAAATGAGCTTTAATTCCAGTAAATAAAAATATCGTATCTTTTCTTCTAACTTTGCATCATGATTTAGCGTAAGCAAAAGAATTAAAATACAAAACATTGTTCGAAGTGATGATGGAAAGTCCAAATCTTTCTTCCCGCTAAACGTAACTACAGTGGTAATAGTTTCGCTTGAGACGATTTGTTTCCGAGTTATTTGAAATTCCCTGAAATATTTTGTAAGTTAACTAACTTGTATATAGAAAATCAGTTCAAATGGCTGCGGTTCTTTATCTTTCATAGCAGCTACCGAGAGCCCTGTTTTTTTGTTTTGATTTCATTTTTTTTTTCTGTTAGCCGTTTAGGCTCGGTTTATCCGACTTGCAGCTTCAGCGTTTTTTATTCCAAATCTCTGATGCAAACAAGGCGTCAATCGCCATTTTGTAGAAAGGTTTCAATGTGTGTAGTACACTTGTCAATCTGTCAAACAGACATTTCCGACAAATTGCTTTTTATTAGCACAAGCTGTAATCGTTAACAGTAAACGTGACATAAATTACTGCTTACCTTTGCCAAAGAAGGCAATCGCAAAAGCGAATAAAACAATCCAGACCGCTTTCATCTTATTTTTGTCTGTAAATCATCTCTGCATAAAACTCAAAGATTTTCCAAATGAAAAATGATTTGCTGCGATGATGTGACGTCACAAACGTTAATTATCATAGTCAAACTTAACGAGGATAAAATGATAACTCAAGTCAGTAGTTATCTTCAGTAACAACTGAATTGCGTTAATCACGGTCACGCCCTTTTTATATCTACATACCAATCTGACCCATTGGGCAAAAAAATTAAGATAAAATTTGGTAAAACATAAACTATTGACCAACAAACAGCGCGCGCAGCTAAAGGCCTAATAATAATTTTGTTTAGATCAAATTAGTTGATGATGTAGATTGGCCACCGAGGAGAGTTTCTAGAGCTGACATTTTGGGCGTTAGCCCTACGCCATTCACTCTTACTAAGGGCTAACGCTCGAAACGTTAGCTTCAGAAACCCTCTATGGTACCAGTTTGCTTTAATTGATAAATACGAATTATCTTGTGCAGTCGTATCATGTCAGGTCCGGTTTTTCTTTTCAGTTAATACGACTGACGCATTTTTCATTTTTTATTTTTTTAAAAGAAAAGAAGATGCAGTCACACTAGGGATGAGGAGTTAGTGCTGTTCTGGGAAAAAAATGAATTCTTATCGCCTATGAAAGCTATCGATATAGCTATATAGGAAGCCGCTTCTCACACTGCACAACAAAATTAACATCCATTCATGCTTTTATTCAAACTTATCTCACACTCAAAATCATATAGAAAATTAAACTTGTGCTGTGTCAATTCTTCGTTCCTAAAATTATTATGTTTTTAATCGCTTATACGCCGTTTTCTATCCTATCTTTTTTAAGTTTAAAAACAAGTTATCATCTGTAACTGAGATATAGATGTATAGGTAGGTTAGTTAATGGCCTTCTGCTACTGTTACTGCTACTGCCTCTGTTAACACCACTCCTGCAGTATATTGCTTCTTTCATTGCCGCTACTAATTCTACTTCCAGCATTACTGATGATCTTTACATAACAACGATATACTAGGTTTAAGTGAGAGGTGTAATCTCTTAATGACACAAACGTCGGAATGCTTTTGTTCTGCTTGTTACTGACTGATATTAATACTAATACTATTAACTCCGTAAGAGGGCTTGTGAAAAATCTTCGCTTTACTACTGAGTATACAAGTGAAGGACTGCGATCACAGGTAACCCAAGAAGTTATCTCAGGTTTTTTCTCTCCAAGGCAAACTTTTATTTTGAAACCTATTATAAGATATAGCTTGTTCTCAATTCCTCTTAGACATCTCAAAATCCATACCAGCATTCAGTCTCCCCGTAGTGTGTCTTTCTGAAGATATCTTGGCTTTGCAAAGACATTTTCTGATCACCAATACTGCAATCAAAAGAAGCAGTAATCCTCCACCTGCGGACCCACCAATTATTACATAATTCGGACCTTCCTGAGGAACCGCACCTGCCTCCGTTGGTACGTGCGAAGTAGTCGCTCCTTTGTCCAAAAAGAAAACAAAAAATATTTTTCAAACTTGAACTCGAACGAAAAAGAAATTAATGAATTCCGGTTAATTCCTCTTTTTACTTGTCCGCTTAATGGAGGATTCGGATCTGTTTACGTCAAGCATGCGACGTGCGGGTTTCCATACTACGGTTTATTTTATTCATTAATGAGTTGTTACTACGTTGTCATAACACAAATGATGTTAAAATAGTAAAACACTTTCTGAATTTGTTATAACAATTGGTAACTTACTTGCACTTTTAATGAACATAACGTTTACGTTAACCCTTTCAATCTCTCCATGATATTTCTGTGCGGTTTCTCCAGTACTGATTCAGTTACAGAATCGAATCGGCAAGCGAGTTGACCCCATCTTTAATTTCAGTGATAAATGTAAAATAGTTAATTCTGCTCGTCAGAGAGGTCAAATCGTGGTTTGTGCATCTTGAAAAATTTTCACGTGAATATGTCAAAGGTTTTCGTTTTAAATTGGGTGAATCTTGTCGTTTGTTCATCTTGTTCATCTTCGCTCTATATTCGTTCATCACCCTTGTACGTATTTTGTTCTTTTATTTTCTTTCGTTTGAGGTTTTCATTTAACTATTTAGCCAATAAAAGCGCTTTGATGATGTTCTCGCCATTTACAAATGGAAACAAACTCACCTGTGAAAGTCGTAGTCTCAGGCAAAGTAGATGTACTAGAGGTTTCAGATTTCCTGTTTGTGAAGGGAGTGGTAGATCTAGTTCGGGGCTTCGTCGTCGGAGAGATGCCGATTTCAACTGTCAAACTGATGTCTGTTATGCATGAAACGTCCCCGTTGTCACTGGCACTAACAGTGAGATGATGAACTTTCTCCATCAAGTTGGACCCCACGGTAACCACACCAGTTCTAGGATCAATAGAGAACGCGTCATTTTTGGATAGGCTATAAGTTATGTCACTGTTTACTCCACTGTCCAAGTCAACTGCAGAAACTTTGGTTACGGTTTCTCCGGGAATGAGTGTAGGGAATTCTAGTTTTAGATCTCCTGGTGGCTCGATGAAGGTTGGACAATTGTCATTTTCATCCACAATTGTTATCTGAACAGTAGCCATTCCAGATTTCTGTGGATATCCGTTATCTGCAGCAACCATGGTCACGTTGAATGATTTCATCTCAGTCGTCTCAAAATCCAGTGTCTTTGCACTGTAAATCTTTCCAGATTGTCCCCCAATGGTAAGAATACTTTCTACTCTATCGTCACCAATTATTGCATAAAATATCTGACCATTTCTTCCTGAATCTGTATCATTGGCTTTTACTTGTAAAATAACTGTTCCTACAGGAGAATTTTCCACAATGGCCGCGTTGTAAAATGTTTGGATAAATTTTGGTGGATTAATGTTTGGTTTTGCCTTCTGATCGCAGTATGCACCATCAAAAGCTGGATAACAAGAACAAACGTTGGGTAGGATACAATCTCCTTGACCAGAACAATTTTTTACGGCACTGCAATCAGGAACGCTGCATGCTCGACCCGACCAGGAGGAATTGCAGAGGCAGACGTCGAAGTCGACACATTTTCCATTTCCTGCAGCAAAGAAAAAAGAACATCATTTGTCAGCCTTGTCTTACCGTATTTATTTATTTAAGAAGCTAAAAATAGCTTGGGAACGAAAGATGTCGGGGAGAACCCTAAGATCATTATCATATAGCATTCTGAGCTCCGGTGTCGTTGCGAGAAAAGCACCTCGTGATGAAAGTGCCCAACAGTTTCGACCATCCAAAGACATTGACACTCTTGCTAACCATTTTTCACGGATCTTTGTGGGAGGCAAATGATGTGTCATTTTTTGGTAACAAAAACTCGGGAAAAGATTATTGACGAAACAATTTTAAATTTCAAAACGATGTACTTACCGGAGCAATAGTTGACAGCCTCACAAGAAAAGTTACTGCAGTCAGTTCCAATGTATCCCAAGTCACATTTGCAGAACTCGGCTTCTACGCACGCACCATGGGCAGAACAATTATTTACGGTTGTGCAAGTGGGCTGACTGCAGTTATCTCCAGTAAAACCAAGATAACAACTGCAAGACACATTCAGCATCTCGGTAGAAACGCAAACGCCTTGGCCACTGCAGTTTGCGAGATGGCTACAGTCCGCCAACTGACCGCAATCCGCTCCAATAAAACCCGGAAGACAGCGACACTTGTCGCTGGAAATGCACTCTCCTTTTTTGGAACATTGATTGACAGCTTCACAATCAGGAAGGGCGCAGCTTACCCCGGTCCAGCCATAATCACAGGCGCATTTGTCAAAAGCCACGCAGCTACCGTGCTCTTGAAAACAGCAGGGGGAGAGAAATGGACAGAGGTAGAGTTAAACCAGAGATAAATAAAACAGGAAAAAACTGAAAGATGAAGAAAGAAAGAAAGAGGGGAGGAGTGAAGAAGGAAAGAAGGAAAATATACATCTTTTCATTTATTTGAAGAATATTTTGCCCGAGATAACGTACCTGAGCAATAATCCAATTGTTCACACGAGTACCGGGTGCAGTTGCCTCCAGTCCATCCTGTATTACATTTGCACACATCGAAATCCACACAGATTCCATTGCCAGTACAATTCGATACATTGTAACAAGTAGGAACAATGCTGCAGTTAGCACCTGTGGATACGAGGAATGTACCTATTTTTAGAACAAATATTATTGCAAGCAGTATAATAAGCTGAGTGCGTCTTCATAAGCGCAAGGCGGCTGAGACGTGATAATTTTAGATGAAAATCACTGCTGAGAATAACTGAAAGTAACAATAGACGGAAAAAATTGATAGAGTACTTCGTTATTCGAAGTTGCTTATTGAATATCAAAGCAAACTACTAGTCTACTTATCAACTTATACAGCCAGAATTTTTCACATAAATTTCGTCGCCAACTTTTCCTTTGAACAATTCATTTGTGGCTGTTTTCCAGCCCCCAGTAAGCCAATCCAGGCTTTCAGTGTGCAGGAGCGGGCCGAAAGTGGGGCGAGCGAGAGAAAAGAAAGGCGAGGGTAGGGCGCCGAAGAAAGGGAAGGAAATATTTTTTTTTGTCACTCCTCCCTAGAACCCCACCGATTTTTCCCGCCTTCTCTTTCGTTCATCTCCGCTGACCGATAACATACAATAGCACTGGTTACCATTAATCTATAATTTTTTCTTAAAAGTAATCTAGTATGCATTTATAATAACAACAACAACAAACAGCCACACAAAGCTTCAGATAACTGACCTATGTAGCCAGGATTACACTGGCAAATGTCCGTTGTTTTACAACTGCCGTGTTTAAGGCTTGTACAGTTATTAACCTCTAAGCAAGTGGCTGTAAATAACAATAATTTCAATACATTAGTATCTTAAGGTGACATAAAGGCATGAGGTGAACAAGTCATATCACGTTTTCATATAACTTGTCACCCATAACGCAAGAACAGAGTAAATCCACATGTGAGAGAAAACTTCTGAGCTAATCCTGCGATACTGAAAAAATAGCGTTTTGCAAAAAGAGCACGAGTTACTCGACATTTTGTATGTTTGTTTGATTGTTTTGACTAGTTTGTGTTTTTTTGGCTTGCTTTTTTTGTTGTTTTTCCCCCTTTTTCTTTTGTTTTCAACGGTCGTTACTTTGGCATCTGAAGCCCGCGCTCAACTTCCAGAAGCAGGTGAAAACGACAGCGGCCATCTTTCAGTCCTTTTAAACACAATGTTGGTTGAAAAACTGAATCAAGAAAATCTAACCAGCATAACTAACCATTAACCAGTTTGATCTCAATAACATGCGACATTGGTTGCTTGATTCATTTAGATAGTCTTAGGAAACGTGAAGTAAGCAGCTACACAGAGTTGCCTGTTTTTTTTATTAGGACTCAATAAATAAACACGGTTTAAAGCAGATGAACGGCAACAGTTTTTGTTTATTCTGATTACAACCTTCAAGTTCACAGCTTCGTCCTTCCCAGCCCAGGTCACAGACGCAAAATCCTTTAACGCACTTGCCATGGATTGTTGAACAGTTAAGACAGGAGCCTGGAGAAAGAGACAAATACGATGATAAAGTTAGCGATGAATTTGTGCACGAATTTAAAAGCGTTTACGTGTTACGATGTTTATGTGAATACATCAGTTTGATACCTTAACGAAATAACCTAATTGTTCTATGTTAAATTCAGATAAAGAGTCTCTCTGCTTCCCCCTCCCCCCCACCAAAAAAATAAGAACAAGAACAAAAAGTAAAAAATTAACTTACCAACTCACCAACGAAAAAGACAACAAAACACAAAACAAACACACCCACCGAAAAACAAACGAAAACAAAGCAATGGAGAACCTTCGAGTTGAATGAATTTTTTCACACGCAATGCGGAAAGACAATTTCTTTAAGAGAGAATTCGAACGGAATAGGTCCACCTGTTCACCCTGTCTACAAGCTTTAAGGAAATCGATCAATACCTTTATCACAACTCTTCCCTGTCCAACCCTCGATACATTTACATGTTCCATTAACACATCTCCCTTTGCCTGAGCATTGGTCTGGACAGTCTGAAATGAAAAGAAGGATTTTCGACAGGGTTATTGCGAGCACCACAGAACTGAAAAACAGTTGAATTCAACATCATCTCTGGATAATCAGATTTAACCAAGCCAGCGGTTAATGGTTCCACCTTTCATAATTTTTCTTGTTACCTACCTATTGCAAACTCTCACACTTTCAGAATGTTTTATGAAATGCAACTTTCTATCGACGACAATATCCTTAAACATTCTAGTCATTGTAAGTTTCATCTGAATGATGTTGATTTCTTATGATAAGAAGTAACAAATAAATTGAAAACCCGTATGTCCTCCTCACTCTAAAGAGAAACGACCTTTTTTCTTTAAATTTGCGACATCTCCATACAAAGTGCTATTATAGAAGTTACAAAAGCTTACCTCGTTTAAAGGTTTCCTGATCAGTAAATGTCGTGTCATTGGTCATGGCGACATCGAATATGCAGCTTTGTAGATCGTTGTCAGAAATATTCAAGGATTTACACATGCTTGTCGCAATCTACGTTGAAGGCAAAAAATTTTTTTACACAAAGGATTGCTAACATATCCTTTCTGAAATTAAAAAGTTCATCTAAAGCGCCTTAGATTCTCAAACTAGCCCCTGAAGCACTTGGTTAAAATTTAGGTGACACGCATGTCTAAAAGAGACCCTCACTTCATTCCCTTTAAATCATAGCCAGATTTTCTTTTAATATGCCTGCTTAGCAACAACGATGGCACCCGACAGGGCTGGTCAAAGAACTAGGTTAATTTTTTTATTTTTGCAGCGATCGAGTTTCCCCTTTTTGGCAATGACAAAAGAACCGTGTATAGTCCAATTTTATCTGCCGTGATACGGGTGAGAAATAAGCCATTGACGCGTTCTGTCCATTCACTCAGTATTGAGGCATAAACTACTCAGTTGCACTGTCCAATTGCAAGCAATGTGAAAGTACTATTCTATAAGTACTCAAATCCGGCTGTTAAAAACCAATCACATGATTTATATGTACAATTAATTCGTGACCTGTATTAGCGGCTGGGAAATTCCGTCCAGTGAATACTTAGGAATGTATGACGGATCTGTATACGTTATGTCCACTATGTCATCGTGATAAAAGTTTGATGAGTTCCATGACCAAGAGTCCCGTGTGCCCGAGCCATCGTGACAACCTGTGATCCTCCCTATAGAATAAAAAGAACGCACAGATCAGTATGTAGGCTGGCATGGTTCTACATTTCACGCACTGCTTATCAATCACGTTTTCATGGGGTTATCGCTTTCTTTTGTCAACCCAAGACTACCCTATTTATCGCATTGAAGAGACCTGAGAAAGGTCAGAAAGCGTAGATACCTTTACTTACTACTTTTACATGTCTCTGCCAAACTTCGTCGTCCCTATCTATCTCCTTTTGGCTCATCCTTATCACGTAAAAGTTTTTGAGTCCATCTTCATCTACAGACTCCCTCAGTTACTAGCGACACTTTGATTGCTTAAATACGTGGTTGCAATCTGCGGCTGATTCTATTGCTAAAATCTCCCTTTCTCTGCCAAAAACTATACTCAACTTTGATAGGAAAATTAGACTTTATTCTTTTGTTTCTTTTAGTTTTTATTAGAAAGATCCAACGGCCAGTAAAATTACTCATTTCGCCTTCAGCTCTCGTAACTTTCCAGCAGTTGTCCCACTTGACCGGGAACGTCTCTCAAACCCCCGAATGCACAGTAGAGATATGACGAATATCCTACTAACAAAGCCTTTTTTGTCTGTACTGTAGGTTAAAGATACTAATAATTTTCCCCACCATTCTGTAACCTACTGCACAGACTTACGAGACGAGGCTAGTAAGATGTATGTAATCCAAGGGTCCTTTAAATTGTCTTAGAGTTAGGCTAAAAATCCTGTGGCAACATCTAGATCAAACTATGTAATTAGCTTTCCTTACATGATTCGGCAAATTTAACAGCGTTATCGTAAAGCGTTCCGTCGGGCCCTGTAAAGTCGTTGGTTGCATTGTTGTCCATGAGGCCACACAGTCCTTCAGTGTGACCTTTGTAAGCAGCCGTTGGCGAATAAAGAATATTCAAATACTGTCTCTTCATCACCCGACTATGACGGACGTCGATGGTTACTGTTACACCTGTAAACAGTAGATAATTTAAGTTAGACCTCCGAGGGCATCTCTAGGGATCTTAAGCAGTCAGGACGGCAACGCCAGGGAAGACTTTGATTAAAAAATGAATTTGTGCCTTTAGTTAGAATTTCAAAAATGGTTGCATGTCTTTACCGTCTCATACGGCGCCACAGCTCAACTTCAGCATAACGTATCGAAAGAAGCGTTGAGTTTCATATTCAAATTAAAATAATTTGCCGTCGCGGTTTCGGTTCGCAGACAATGCAAACTGTGGTGATTTCACGTAGTTGTTTTGCATAGAACGGCTAAGAAATGTACAGAGTTTTAAAATCCACGCGCTGAGCTATTGTTCTGCCTGTTCTTTTGTTTTTCCATGTCCTCGTTGCCGTTGCCGTCGTGGTTTGCTTAAGTTCCCTTCTAACTTCCGCCTGTAGAGTCACATATGTTTGGGCGATAACCGACCGTTTCACCGAGGCGCCGTTTCGCCAACGTCCAGTGCGTTAATTCTTAGTTCGTTTCGCTAACAGCTACTTCGTCATCGTCCAATATGTCGTTTTGTTTCCTTTTTCGGTTTGTAAATCTCATGGGTTGAAGCCTTATGAAGTGATTAAGTTACCGCACTAGCTCCAAGAATTTTCTTAGGTTTTAATTTGCGGTTTTCTTTCCTTCACAAGTAACAAAGAAAACAAACAAGGTTACAAACAACATGTAAACAAAAACAAAAACGCTCTAAAATGTGGCCGAACACAGAGGAATTATATCATTGCGTGCATAACTTACATAATATATTTCGGCGCGTTCGCGGGAAAATGTAAGAAACATCTGTATGGAACTAAAAGGATGGTTTGATGAAAGAAAAAAGTAAGGCTCGCCAGCATTCTTACCTTATGATCTCACGGATGAGCAGAAATGGAAATAACGTATCATTTTAAGACTTGCCTGCATCATACTGAAGTGAAATCAAAACGACGCTGTTCTCCTCAGCCTCAAACGAAAAACGTCTTTGATGATCCAATAACACTGTACCATTGCTTATTTCAACTGGTTCTGAAAAATTACTGGTGGCATTCATTTCCACTCCATCGATTCTGTGGATAAATCAAGGTCAGTCGCAGCAAGTACTTGAATTACACTGAATCGACCAAGGAGAAATGGATGTCCTTATTAGAAACAGTGAGTTAACATCGTAAATTGTATTGGAATAAATAAGTACCTTGAAGAACCAGATCGAACCAGACATTACGTTGTTCTCAACCGACGCAATCGAAAACTTAAAGAAATGGCCCAAGAATTCTGATAAATGACAAGTATATTTCGCTTATTCAGCCTCCACAGTAAGACAATCAAACTGCTTGCCTCGGCATTTGAAATTTCTCCGACATCTTAAAACAAGAATGTTGTAAAGAAGGAGCATACAGATTGTACCGTTGAGCATCTAGGTCAACAGCTTTTGGAAGATACCCAGTCCTCCTGATTTTAGCCTCAGTTATAAGTAAACAGTTTTTAAGTGGATCAAAATGCATAAAACAAACCTGGTAATGGGCAGGTCTTGAGCGTTTTCAGTTTTGATCGCCATAATCGTTACAACGGTTCTCCCAGCTTTAAGCGCAATTCCGCCAATTAACGAGGCTCGCTCGTAGTAATAAAAACGAAATTGAAAACCAAAATCGTTTTTAACACTTTTACAACCCCAGAACTCTCCAATGCCAAAAAAGTCGAAGTCTACACCTGAAAATGAAAGAAAATAGTGAAATTACAGTCATCATGCAGCAAAATATCTATGCTCATAGACCATATTTTCAAATCACTGAAAGTTGTTTCTTCCTTTGGTTGATAAAAAAAGGAGCAAATAAAAGTACTCGCGCAGATGGTGCCTGTTTCATTTCTCTTAACTAATGTTTTCCTTTAAACTCCCGCTTTAGTAAAAAAGTGATTGTTACGTATTTTTCTAAGATGTCTACATACCATCTAATGTTTTCAGGTGTGGATCACCTCCGCCATTTGCAACTATTCTTTGACAATATTCCCCCTGCCATCCCCCGAAACAGCTACATCGTGCTCCACAACCTCCGGTCAAAATAGGTTCTCCGTTACCTGAACAGTCTGTCAAGCAAATGATCACAGAGTTTAAAACTCGCGTAAAATTGAAAAAGTATGGTGTATAGTGAGGAAATGCAACACTATCAAAGAGTTGTTTGGCAAAATTCGTAGATTTATAAATTAAATGAAACAAAATCATAAATCAAGTAAAACTTCAATTTGGGTTAGAAAGTTTTATTGTTTAGTTGTGATATTAAAAGAAAAGTGTGGCTGATTAAAATAGTTATACTTCATTTAATAATGGCTGTGACTTGATTCAGCAAGGCAGTCAACGTCGGTTTCACTTAAACTTTAGCGCAGTAATTTTATAATATTAGAAAGGAAGCATAAGGCATGTTGTCTTTCCAAATTGAAGAAACGTGCTACTTTACATAGACAATGGAAAAAGTACAGTTACTATACTTATTACGATATGTTACGTGTACTCCTGCAACCTCACGGGAAATAATAACAGGCGACCTATTGCGTTTGATTATTTCAAACTCTACACACCCCGAAACGGCGACATATCAGGCTGGTTGCATTCTGGTCCCATTCGCCTTCCAACGCAGACTGGCCCATTTCCACATGGAGGTCCTGGTGTTTTGCTATTTCCAAAGAAAATCATCCTTCTATTTAACAAATTGACGACAATTTTCCATCGTCTATTTAACAAATAGATTCCAAGTTGCCGTGCGTCTGTTCAGTAATAGATCACAGAGGACGTCAAAATGTGGTAAGAACAAAAAAGTGGCACACGAGGCGCAGCCGAGTGTGTCACTGATGTTCTTAATAATAAAGAATTTAAAAAAGTTTTAATGATGACGTCATCTATACGTCTGTCCTCCAATAGATCATAAGTGAGAACCAATCAGAATGCGTGCATAACTGAGCTTATTATATAAAACCTTATTGATCATAGAAATGACGTCAGCAACGTCCTAAACTAAAATGAAACCACGAGGCGCATCCGAGTAGTTTCACTTCAAAGTTTTCACTGCGAAAAAGAAATAGAACAAACGAACCACCAATGACGACAAAGCAATCATGCTAGTTGTTGGAAAAACCTACGCTATTCAGTAAATAAAAAAAAAAAGCTGGTGGTTTGATTATAACTGTAACAACAACAACAACAAGAGCAACAATATTGAATCACTTTCTTATCCAAATACTGACAGTTGTCCTGGCCCGTAAATAGCTAATGCGAGGCTAGTAGACACACGAACCTGTTTCGTTCCTTTTTCTTTTGTTTCTTTTTAGGGGGAGGAGGTTCTGGTGCGTTACAAACTCCCTGCTTCGGTGGGCTTGAAGTTGGTCCCATACAATACTGTTAAGACAAAAGAAATTCAGCAAAAATCAACAGTTTTCTTCGTGATTTTTTCAATTTTGACCACAACTACATATGGTTGGGAAGGAAACCACCGACAACAAGAAAATTGAAAGAAATCAAGTGCGCAGTTTAAGTTGTAATGAATAAAAAAAAATTAATAATAAAGAAAGAAAAGTAGAATAGAATGTTTAAAAATGAAAGAGCTGTTATCTTTTGTTTTGCTTTCCTACCTGATCGGCTGGGATCGGGCAGATACATTCCCTAAAATTGAATGGAGCGAGAAACAAATATTTTTTCTCAGTGTTTTGTCAATTATCGATGCAATACTAAACTCTCCTCTAGTCAAAGAATGAACCTGTTAAATGACTATTAAATAAAGTTGTTCTTCGCTGAACACTTTGTTAGATAGAAGGCTAACGGTTAACCCCTTTGAGACCCTCTACAAACTGCCATGTGACTTTCCGTAACTGCTTTGGTACTTTGGTCCACTTTGGTTAGCTCTAATAAGTGCAGCGATATTAAATTGCTTTTCCAGTGACTGCTAATTAGACTGATACCTTAAACACGGAAAGACAGTGAGGTAGTCGGGCTTCATTTTAATTGTCTGAATGTTAGGCCTTACAACTGCAATGCATTTTCCGATTGGAAGAGAAGGTGTCACGTGCCTTGAATTCGAAACTAACCAATTCTCCAACAAATCGATCAAAAACTTGAACTTTTGACCGGCACGTGACCAGGTCCTGCACCTTGAGGTAAATTGAGGGTCTCGAGAAGCAAAACGTACCCTTTCCCTTGAGGCAAATCATTAAGTGCTGATTGGTTTCCACTAAGGATGGTACGAGTTTCCTAACTAGATGCAAAACTTAATAATGCGAATACATTGTAGCCTGCAGTGGAGGCGCCTTGTTAATGCGAGTTAACGCTAAAAGCTCGCGATCGTTTATCCTACCGACTATGTTTGCAGTTAGAGTGGACGGTGGTGGTAATCTCCCCTTCCTCAGCCCCACCCCTCTCCTTATTTTTGACTGCATCCGCCCCTTGGTAAAAATATATCTCTCTCCCCAGCCTTCCGCTTCCATTAAAATCAAAGATGGTGCCCATAATATTCGTTATGAAATTACTGAGCACTCGCTTTGCGACGCGGAGGTTTCTTGAGAAATAATCAAGAAAAAACAGGGATGGTGCCACTATAGCCCGGGTTCGATTCCCAGACGTCTGGTGTTACATTTGTGTCGATTTTGTTGGTTCTCGTCCTTACCCCGGGGGTCCCCCTCTTGTCCTCCGGTTTTCATTCCTCAGCAAAGGCAAACACTTTAAATGCTAATTCTAGCTGGGAACAGTGGACAAGAAGAGCCACCTGGGGGAATGTCCTAAATTCCTATTTTTCCCATTTGATCCAAAATAACTTTAAGAGTCGTAGTAACTTACCTGCATCCAGACGTAGACATTAGACTAAAGCCCGTATTAAATGACAGCGCCAATTTCTTTCCAATAAAGTTAACAGAAACGCCAAATATCAGGTCGGAAATACCGTAGTTGCTATTTAGCTCCGCTGGTGTTTGACCTTGGCATATGCTTGAGGGGTAATTCAGAGAAATTCCTGCTTTTAGAGGCGTTCTCACGAATAGCGACAAAGAAATGTCCGGAATTAAATCAGCTACAGCTTTCACTGAAAGATAAAATGAAACGCAAGCTATTGAACTTCTTTCTGCGATAAGAAATCTTTGATTATTAATCTTTTTCATCAACAATTAAGTAAAAAATAGATAAAAGATAAAACAAAAAAGTGAAAAATTATATTTAAAGAAATAAAGATAATAACTAAAAAAAAAATAAGTAGAATTCCAAATTGTCCTTTCCAAGTTTTCTCGATTTTCTGAGAGAATAAAGTGAACAATTATTATTAAGTTTTTTATAGGAGTGCATGGCCTTTGTTGGTGTTAATTCATAAACAAAGGCGTTGTTTAACGACGCTGACAAAGAGAAAAATTCTTACCGAGCTTTGCCAGCACATTAAGAAGTTTTGACTTAGAGGGCTTGGAGAGCCTTTTGGGTAATGCTGGCACTTTTACGGAGACCGTGGGTGTCACAGTGATGTCCACATTCGCTCCAATCTCCAACTCTGGTGTTGGGCTATTCCAGTCTAATGTTAGACTGATCTACGGGATTGATTTGAAACATTAACCAATCGGTCAATCAACCATCCAACCAATAAGTTGGTCAGTCAGTCAGTCAGTCAGTCACTCGTGCATACAAGCGAGCATGAAGGCAGACAGACAGAAAAGCAGCCAAACAGTAAATGGTACGTGTTCTATCGATTTGTAGGTAAACCAAGCCTCACTGCTTGACAATCTCAGTTAAACTTCCATTAAAGAAAAGGGAAATAGAAAAAATCCATCGCTGGATAATGATAATGATGAGAATAATAAATATAACAAGATATACAACAATAATAATAAAATGATAAAAGTAATAATGATAACAACGATGATGATAACAATAGTTACAACAACAATTATTATGGTTTTTAATTACTATCATCACTACTATTATCATGTGATTGTCATATTGATTATAATAATGATATCAAAGAAGGGAAAGCGATACAACGAAGACAAAAATAAGTAAAGTAAAAACCAGATTAAAAAAGAGCTCGAAAAGTAGTGAAATCCCCAATCTTAAAACCGTTTGTCTAAACGAGCTACAGTATAAACTTCAGCTCTTACTGTATCATCAGTTCTAGAACAACTTCCTTCGCTCCAACGGCATTCTCCACCAAGTGATATGACCCCGTTGGTGGATAGTGAACGGGTAATTGTTCCCTGATTTAAGGAAAAAAATAGATTTAAGTTCTTGATGTGAGTACCATGTTTTTAACTAACCAGGGTGTATGATACAAATAATTGCAAACTTTCCAGGGGAAGATGAGATCTCTACAAAGGGATTTCTTTGTATGCATTTGCTTACAGAGATATTTGTGTAAGCATAGTCAACTTACGGAAATTCCGGCAGACGCCTGCCCCGTCAATGCCAAGAAAATTCCAACAGGGATTTTTATCAGTCCAAACCGTAGGTACATGGAACGACCCAGCTGTTTTTCCTTTAACGCGAGAAGATCTCCAGAATATCTGATGATCGAATAGATAGAACGACTTACTCATTTCTCAAAGAAAGAGACCATTAGATATCTTTATAACGCCTTAATTTTGACAACTGATCTCATAAATAAAATTCCTTTCCAAATTCCCATATTCATCCTTGGTTCCCTTGCTACCAAACCTATTAGTCTGCTACGTTCATTTTTCTCTGTTTGGCTTTTGGTTGTTTTTTCTCTGATTTTTTTAGTCTGTACATAAATGAACAAGCCACCTGAGATAACGTTTGAAGATCGTAGACTACTAAAAGTGCTTCACTGGATGTTGATATGCAAGTTTTGATCAGTTGAGCTATCTTTGGATATGTCGCGGCTGCATCATCTTTCAGTTGTTAAAGACAAAAAAATGATATTTGCACACTTTGTGGTATTTCTCAATATAATAATTCTCTTTCAAATTAACAAATAGATTCCAAGTTGCCGATGTCCGATTCCAAGTTGATGTCCTCTTGGAATCTATTTGTTTTATATAATAAAGAACTAAAAAGAGTTTTAATGATGACGTCATCTATACGTCTGTTTTCCAATAGATCATAAGTGAGAACCAATCAGAATGCGTGCATAACTGAGCTTATCATATAATTCAAATTGGACATGTGAATATTACAACACTGCCCAACTCAGAAGTAATGCGCGCTCGTAGAATAATTCTTTTAAAATTGTCGATCACTGCCTAGTCAAAGTATTACTAACCTCAGCTCCCCATTTAGACTAAACTGCAAAGAAAATTTCAGATTTCCCTCCAAATCTAGACCAACAGATGCATCCTTCAATCCCAGTCCAAAAAATTTCTTCTCGATTGAGACAAACATGCTCACACGTAGATTCATAGACAAGGAAATTTTAAGTGTCGCCCCTCCAAAGGACAGAAGCTTAAAAACAAAAAGCAGACAGAAGGGAAATCAGATGAAACCCTGATAACGTCAAGCAGAAAATATTTAAAGAGTTTTTTCCAACTTAATGGGAAAAAATTGAATGATTAAGTTGGAAATGATGAAAAGTGCAACATTTTAATAGTACAACTGAGAGGAAAGGAAAGGTTAGATAGAAATTCCTTATGTATTTTTTTGCATAATCTGTTTTGCTTTCACCTCTTTTTTTTAATATTGTGAGCTGTTCTTTTTAAAAGATTCTATATTTTACCTCGAAGGGTCAATTTTGAAGGGTGTTCATTTTGCGATTTTCTAGATATCAAGAAATGTTATTTCTACCAGCATTCTTGGAGGGTGGTGTTTTTGGTTTTTTTTTTTTTGCCTTTCAATTTGATGAAACCCAGCGGTTTTTTTACACATTAGTTTATTTTAATAAAATATTTTGATTTTTTAAAACCGACCGATGTGTGGAGGCTTGTTTTACCGTATGATCTATCTTTTCCGGTTGAAAATTTGCCAGGTTAACGTTTTTCGCTGAGCGCTTAGTTCGTCTGTGGTGGTTTTTTAGAGAATTTGTATCCACTTCCGTTATAACGGTTCCATTTTCATCCAGTTTTGCTGTGACTACTTCCAAAAGAAGAAGATTTCCGCTTGAATGCGTGTTTATAACCTAGAATTAGAAGTGAAAAAAGGCTATAAATAGAAAAAAACGAACGGTGACATTTGATGAAAGTAATACCTAGTTACTTGCTTGCTTGAATAAAAGCACAAAAGAAGGCTTAAGGTACGCAGATGACTGAAGCTAATTCAAATTTTAATCAAACTGTTTCTTGTCCTGTTTGGATTTTCAAGGTTAACTAGTCACTGAAATACCGTAGCTACCATATCTAAGCATTACTAAGTTACTGATGTATTGAGTAAGGCTATATTGATAACGTTCCAAAGAAAGACCTCGTCTCGTGTCCCGATAGACCATAACCAATCAGTTATTCTGCTTCCTCTGGATTCTGATAACCAATGGTGCACTACAAACGGGCAGTCTGGGATTATATCATACGAGACTCTACCTTTGCGATGAAGCCTGTACTTGATCTCCCGATTATCAAATCACCAGAGGAGAAAAGCCCGCCTCGTTTTTGTGATTCTGTAAACACGAGTCCTGGATTATTATCTCCTCCGCTACAACGTACTGACCCAGAAAATCTTTGTTTACTTGCTCGCAGTCTGAAAGATAAAAAGAGTAACACCAGAAATAATAGCGAAAATGAAAATGTCGCCTGGCATGAGTGTGAATGAAACGGCTCGGTATTGACTTACTTTCAACATGAAACGGATACCATAGCTTCTCTGCTTATTGTAAAGGTCTCACTCCTGACAAAATTTCAATAACCGTTATACTTATGATAGCGAAATTTCGAGCTATTTGTCTGTTTTTACGCGCCAGAATTAATTTAATGTCAACATAAAGCTCTGCTTTCGTTTTGTAACAACGTCTTACGAGACATAGTTATTTCCTGTATGCATGATCAACATCGAAAGCATGCATTCCTTACTCGTGTAAATGTTTGTAAAGCGTTTGCCTATAATTAAGCATGGTAGATATCGATTTATTTCCTTCAAAACTGCCACAATCACAAACAGAATACCTCGCGCCATCCAAGTGAGTTTTCCCGTCACATCTGTGAAGTTTCGTTTCCAAGTAATCCGTATCGTCTGTTTTATGAACTGCAATGATACTCTCGATGAAACCATCACTAGCGTTGGACACAACTATGTCACCTGTCGTTGGAATGGTATTACTTTTCTCTATTACCAAGTAATAAGAGTAGATGAAGGTGCCTCCAATGTCATAGGTGTGTCCAAGGCACCTGTAAATTCCTGAAAAGTGAAATAATTATTTCAGGGATGCAGCTTACCTGCCACCGTTAGTTTAGGGGTTGGAAGGCGAAAGCTGGAGGGTAAAAAAAAACACCTCGAACACATTTACAAGACAAGTCATGCTGTTCACCTACCCGGAAGGTAGTTATCAGCCGTTTAGCTATCTGAGATAAAAGGAATTTGTTAGGAGCATGAATGTCAATTAAGAAAGCATTAAAGCGTTCCACTGTTTCACCGAAAAAAAAAAAAATCTGTGTAGTTTTTCTGAGCTCCTCGTATACACACGGATGTAACAAGTCGTATATCTAACAAAAGAATGTTTGTTGAATCAGAGATGCCGTCGTCTATATCAGTTCATCTCGGAAGATGATGACGATGGATGACGGTTTTCAGTTTAATAACTAGAGCGCATTTGGAATGAAGTTTTGACTAATCAGAACTGCCCCTGTGGGAAATCAGTTGAGGTCCACATTGAAATCGAGATAGACGACTTCGATATTTTGTATGGTAGTCCCGAGTAATGGCTCTTTTGAGAAATAAAGATTGCACTAAATAGGCAAAAAGAGGGATACAGACGACTTGTCAAGTCCATGTATCAAGCATTCCCTTTCCTAGCTTCTCCTCTGCTGGCTTTGGTGCTGCTAAGGTTTACGCTCCCATCCAAAATTATAGAGCAGAATTGAAATAATCTTTTCACATTCCTTTCCTTTATTACTTTGTAGTTAACTTCATTCGCCTACCAGTTGAAAGGATAACAATCTGGCTCTGGTTGGAAGTGATGTTGCCTGATATAAGATCATCCAGGTCCTCTCTATCTGGCTCATCCTCCAAAGTTGACTCATCGTCTAACTGTTCTAAAGAAATCTCACTCTTGAAGTCCGCATACTTGATGACTTCTTCCAATCCAGCTGGAGCACTCAACATCAATTTGAAAGGGCCTGTTGTGAGATAAATGTAAACTGGAATAATTTTGCTTCAGACTTCAGACAGTGAGTGATCAATAACAAAAATATTTATCTAAACTTATTCTAATATAAATGTAAAATGTTCCTTAGACCAAGCCAGGCATAATCAACAGTTCATGTTTTGCGTGAAATTTTAAAGTTGTAAACCGATGTTTACTAATTCTAAATTTAATAATAAATCCCGCTAAGTTTTGTCGAAACGTCAATCACGATCTGTGAGGAGTGTCCTTTCTAGCGCTTGCCTTACTCAGACGATCGATTCATATTTCACTGGTACAAAGGAGACTTTCTTGGAAGGGATCGACTGTGTGGGGAACTCGCAGTTTATAACAGATGTCTTGATAAAACCCTTTTTTTTTCTTTGTATATCCACCCTCTTTTTAGTGCTATGCTTGAAACACAATTATTATACATAATAAAAAGAAAATATTTGTAGTTAATGGGTGCTTCACTTCAAGCATGGGCAAACAAACAGAAGCACACATGATAACATAGCGCGCGTGCTTACCCTATAAAAGTCCTATTGAGCCGCTATGAACGAAATATTTCTTGACGTGAGCATTTCTTTTACCTGGCTTCTTTTACCCTGCTGCAGCCATAACTGTTCGTCAAAACAACAGTGTGGTGGTTGCCCAGGAGAAAACTGCAAGTTTCCTGCAGTCTGTCTTCTCCAATTGCACCGTGCACGGCAGCGTAAACATTATTTTGAACAATCAAAACCCTCGATAACTCCGGGTCTTTGACTTTTAAAACATTTTTTAGTGACACTTGAGTTCATTTGGCTTTGATTTCCTCCATTTTCCCAGTAAATTTTGAGCTTTTCATTCACAGTTATCGGTTAACTGGATCAATTGTTCTCGCTCAAACCAAAGTATAAAATGTGGCGTGTTTTTGACCAGCCAATAGGACTTTTCTTTCCATTTTTTTGTGCGTTGTGAGAATTTTCCTCTCTATCACAATAAAAGGCTTCTTTGCGCAGATCCTTGTTGTCGCTCTGTTATAAAAGAGTTTGCTCATGCATTTAGCTGTGCGTATATCGAGCTATGGATTCACTTGGCAAGTTTGAAGAACACTCAAAAAGCAAGAGTTGCTCTCCACTCCGCCTCGAGCTACTCTTACACATTTTTCGTGCTCTCCAAACTTCCCACGTGCACCCATAACTCGATATAAACACGCTAAACATGAAAAAATTCTGTATTGAATCTTACCCTTGATGAGCAGCTGAATACTTACCATCATTGACTTCTTTCACAATCTTGTGCAGAATGCCTCCTGCTTGTGGACTGGAAACTATGTCGCCTGCTTGGATGTCCAGAACATTTGGTGCAACTAAAATTAGCGACAATTCATCTTGTTTCGCCAAAATCACTGGACATGCATAAATGATAGTATCATTGGGCTCCACAAATTTCAAATTATCAGCCAGTTCCACGTTGTTTCTTCTTTCGGGATCTGTATAATCTACTTTCACTTTCCCACCGGGACAGCGGGTCTCATTCCAAGCCCTACATTGGCCTCCTTCCTATCAACAAAATCAAAATGTACGGTCAGATATTACTTTGCCTGCCAGATTGCTTTTTAAAACCAGCTTCCGTGTCATCAAACGACGAGGGATGATCCTCGGTCTCTCTTAAGAAGGATAACAATGAATGAAAATCTGGAAACCTTAAAGTGGAATTGCAACCAACATTCCGTCTTTTGGACTGCTGGTGAAAGTTTTAAATGGAACAATTCCTCCAACCTTTTTATAATTTAAATATCTATGCATATATCTTACTGTGAGTTTGTGGCATTTTTCCAGGTCTCGGCACTTCTGACATGACTCAATACTTGTTCCACTGTCTTCGTAGTTGCACTGCTTTCCTTTACATTTTACTGTCTGTCAAAAGAACAATCTGGCATGTAACTAACCAACCATGGAAAAAAAAATCATCAGTGTTGGTGTAATAGAACATTAGACGAGAGTACTTTTTATTGGTTCATATTGAGATTAGGTCAATGTATGTGATGAAGGGACGTCCCTCTCAAATTTATTATCCAAGGTTTGTTTCCCAGCAACAACACTGAATTGCCAAAATGCATGAAACACTATCACACTCAGAAACAATTGCTCATATATTCTAACGACATACTAAAACATAGGCATACGTAGCATGCAAGAGTAATTTTTTGGCTTGGTGAGTTTAGATGGGATACTTTGAGTACCAGATGTTTACATTTTGTATCAGAAAAAGAGCATAACTTTCAATTTAAGAGAAAGGAAAAAAAAGCCTAATTTACCTAAACTAGGCATTTTGTGGTCTATTGTCTCCATCGTCTAAATACTTCTAAGCAAAAATAAAATGCATCGGTGCCACGCTTACTGTTGTCTCCTTCGCAGCTGTTGTTTGGACTTGTCACACAACGCCATCTATTTCCCATGAGAGAGAGAGCGCGTTGCGTGACGAGGCCAAGTAACGGTTACGAAAGGGACTACGCTTACTGCCGTTCCCCTAACAGAGAGAAAATCAAAATTATTCGCTTCAAAAATACAATTCCGCGTACTCTTGCTACGAAAAGCGAACTGAAACTCTGTTGTATCTCCAATATACCCTAACCAAAGGTCTATTGCCATCTCGAATAAGTGAAGATACATCGAACAAGTGAAAAAGATAACTGATATTTCAAATAGGACTCCTTGATTGGCTGATGTTCATGTTGTGCAATGATTGGGTATGTTCTTATTGGACCTTGGACGTTGTTTTCATGGTACGTACTGGAATGTAAGTTGTTTGGCGTGTGCGTTGTGGGTAAAGGAGCGGAAAAGACACGTTTTTCACTTAGAAATGACACAAAATGTTAAATGCGAGCCTTTCATATCCCGGTAAATATCGACATTAGTCAAGAGGTTCTTGCGAAGGCCACAAACCATTACTCTTTTCAAATGAGCCCAAAATTTTTGCTTAATATCATTCTTTGTGCACAGCCCCCGATTCCATGACTCCATTTGCAAGAAAACAATACTCAAACGTTGTGATTGGTGCAAGATATTCAAATGCTGTGACATGATTGGTACAAGATATATATACCCTAATGCGGCAATCTGATATATACCCTTATGCAGCAATCTGATTGGTGTGAGACACATACCCTAATGCGGCGATCTGATTGGTGCGAGCAAAATACCACTCTACACTCGTCACATACTATAAGTATTTTCCTCCTTTCCCCCTCTTTTCCACTTACCATTATATCTCGTGAACATTCCCCGTCTTCCACCGTGTAACAGTTGTAATAGAACCAATCGGGACATTCTATCTTCGGAGGTCCTTCAGCAACTCCTCCAAGGCAGGACCGCGAACTGTCACACCATCCACATGATGGGTCTGTCACGCAATCAGCACAGCTTTCGTACTTTCCACAGAAGGAGTAAGTGCATCCAAGACCCTGCAAAAGAATCAATGTTTACTTGATTAACAATCTTAGACAAGATTAACCCTTTTACTCCCAAGATCTCGTTAGTAATTCTCCTTACTGACTGCAGTACAATTCCTATGATTTTAGTTCTGAGAATTTGTTACTGGATCAACTGATAATCCCCTGATTGATTTCCCTTTATCCTCATTACTTGAAATTGTATGGGTTTTGTAGGGAGAAATTCTCTCTTAGTCACCTATGGGTGTTACAGGGGTATGCACATAAAACAATTCTGCCCAAGACTAGAACAAGAAATTCCTCCGCACAATGCGCATATATAATCTTAAGTAGATACAAATTTAGTAAAAATAAATAAGTTGATGCGATATCTAAAAAATAAATTCCATTTCAATGAGACTTCAGCACTTCTTTTGATGGTAATCGTTAACATCGACTTCAATAGGATTCAAGCCCTTTTTCAATCGTTTACGAATAAAAAATGCTCACCAAATAACCTGGGTAACATCTGCAGACATTAGGACCCATGCATTCACCGTTACCAGAACAGTTATGTAGGTCATGGCAATGAAACTTGGAACAGTCTTCTCCGGTCCATCCGGGATAACAGAAACAAGTAGCACCTATGCAGTCGCCATTATGAAAACAACTGTTTGGACAGTGAACCACTGTAAGAGAAGTTCAGACAATTCTAAGTCAGTTGCATAAGAAAAATAATACATCTTGAAGAACTGCTTTGTTTATGTCTGCTATTAACAGTTATCACAGGATATCCGTCAAAGCAGAAATGGTTTGATACGCCTATCGATGTGGAAAAAAATTAGAGGATGGATCCAACGTCACCTACCTGGTCTCCTCACGCAAACGAATGGATTAAGCTGGTTACAATGGGACTCTGTAACATTCCCATAGCCATCAACAACAGAACACATTCCGTTGTCCTGACCAGAACTGCCTCCAGGCTGCAACCAAAAATTTGAAATGTACTGAATCTTATCGAAGGAGTAATTTTCTTTCCTATGTTGTGCAAAATGCGATTGAATTTCAAACGCAGGAAATAAACCTTGAAATGTAGCCTGAGATTGGTTATAATAATTACAATAATTATCGGCTTTTAATATCAGTGATAATGAAAAACTTATAATGATGGTAGAGGCTAAACTGTTTTCGATCATATTATGGTTTTCGTGGAGTTTTTATCCTGCGCGCCACCAACAGTGTGTGAAGGGTAATATCTTATCTGCGCTCGATTCTTGCTGCTGAATAAATTCCGGGGTTCATTCCCTGAACAACAGTTTGTTATCGGCCCCGATTTATCTTTGGAGATTATCTGTTCCTAGAAACTCACAGATTTCCATGAGAACTTCTTTTTCAAAAGCTGTTCGCTCTTAAATCACATAATGATAATGGCCGCGGACGGATGTCTAAGCATCTCTCTTCACCAAGGAGTGGGGGAGGCCAAGTACTCATTCATCCATCGATTTATTACTCTATGGAGCTTGTTTTTCTTAATTAAAGATCACTTCAATGTTGTTGTTGCGATTTTACTTGTTTCTCCCTCACCTCTCTCACGAAACGCCTGCTTATAATCCACAAAGAAGGCAAAACATCAGGACGAACCAAGGATTCCTTTTGCCTTAAACTTTGGACGAGTCGTTTATCTTCGGCCGATAACATAGTTATGAGATTTCCTCCATAGTTCTTCAGAAGTGATGAATAAAGAAAGAAGCGAAGGATGTTATTGGAAACGTAAAATAATAGAAGGGAACCCTTTTTCCTTCCTTAGAGAATTTGAAATTAGCATAATCTTATCATTGATTGTCCTTACGTGAGCCAGCCAAACAGCAGTGCAACAGCCCCTTAATAAGTTAATAAAAAGCTTAGCTGACAAAAAACATACAACCTTGACTAAGCTAGAAGAGTAACTCGATGACACTGAGGAAGAGTAGAATGCTAATCAATCCTTGGTTCGTATCTCACATGTGCTTACCCAACAATACTTCTCGGCTTCATGAAAAGTGAAAGAGCCTCCCTTATACAGGAAACACATCTCATCTTCTTTAATCCACTCAGGTGGGCATGACTCTGAAAAGCATCAAATTTTTTATCATCAACCTGATTTAAAATGTGTAATTGAACTAAGGTCACGAAGGGATAATATCAAAATCTTGATTCTATGTTTTCATTGTTTGTCATCTTTGGTTGTGGTCTCTTCTTTTCTCAGACACTAGTTTTCCCTGGGCGATGGGTTCGGCTGCTTACCAGCCATCTTGTGGGGAATGATCCTCCACCGAAATTACTTGTTTTTTTCACTGCTGTAGCTGGTGCACTTTGTTATTGTTTCGGAAGTTAATACCCAAGTGGTCCGCTGTTTCAAAGCTATACTTTTACGATAATTCTTAATCGGGCGTATTAATACTTAAGGAACTCTTTTAGTATCATCTAGATTGATTTTGTTCAGGCGAAGTCTCATATCACCACGTTTTATTTACCGAAACATTAATCTATGGCTGGTTTTGAATAAGCTCCCCTCTGAAATAAGTCTCCTCCCCCTACTCTCTTCGGCTATCATCAAACTTTTCGGGAAATAAGCTCCACGGAGGGGAGTGAGGTTCGACTTTGGTTATATGGAAGATATAAACAAATACTTAAAATGACTGATATAATCAACGCAATGAAGGATATTTACCAGAAATAACTCTACGAGGCAGCAACTCAATAAATGGCTGAAACACCACTGTTAATGAGAGACGGTAGTCTTTCTTATTATCCAAAATAAGGAAGGCGATGAAATCTGGCTTGCTCTCTCCCCACCAATTGAGTGTGGCGTTAGCAATTAATGGACTCCCTCGCATTGTTGTGCTTATCTGATAGCGGTTTCCAGGATTCTGTAAAACGTTTCCATGGATTTCTGCTCCACCATTGCAAAGTATTGTTGCCCCATACTTGACATTAAGCCCCGATGCACTATTCTTGTACAACGTGTTATTCACAAATTGAAGACCTGTCACATCTTTTTTAGGGAAATCATACAAGAAAACATAGTGACCGATGTTCTTGTAGAAGAAATTTCCGCGAACAATGGCCAATAACCTTGTTATGTTGCAAACACTGTTTGCTTTGCCATTCCAATTTCGAGCCAAGTTGAGAGAAAAATAGTTATTGGTAACGTTAACGTTCAAAAAGGGCTCGGAATTTCCTTCCAGAATTAATGTCCCTCCATTATTTGACTCTAATGTGTTTGCATGAATTTGGCTAATTAGTTTTGGCTCGGTAGGTAGATCTTCATGGAGGACACTGGAAAAAATAGCTCCATTTTTGTTCTCGGCCAAGTAGTTATTGACTATTTTAAACACCTGATTTATAGCACTAAGATGAATGGCTCCAGATGGCTTCCCGTTGAAGACTGGACTCAGACCATTGTTTGTAATCTGACAACGCTCTATTTTGAGAATATGGCTTTTACTCCGGTTCGACACGTAACTTATTCCATGTTCATCATTGCTACTGAAAACACTCTCAGACACTCGATGCATGACTTCAGGTGCTGAATAAAAAACAAAAAATAAAACATCAAATTCGGGTTTAGAGAAAGATGTTTTTCGTCTTGTCAAGAGCATGTGACAAAGAAAAAATTCTGAAAATTTACCATCTCTCTTATTCTATTTACAAACATGACGCTATCGATATTGCTAATCCTAACAGTATGCAGGACGCGTGTCATATGAACCTCGCAATAGACCCCGCTCACCGTAGAGTCCCTGTGGCTTAGTGGTAGAGGACTGGAATGCGGAATCCGAAGGTCTGAGGTTCGATTCCTCATCGGGCTCAGAATTTTTTCTTTGTCCCCCGCGCGTGACAAGACGAAAAACATCTTTCTCTATATCTTTACCGAGCTCAAAACTTACCATCCCTCTTATTCCATTTACAAATTTGGGTTTATCAGAAGAAAATGAACAACAGTAACTTTTGAGCTCGATAGTTCATTGAAGAAAGATGTTATTCGTTTCGTCAGTTACATGCGACGAAAAAAAAATCGGTTACCCCGGGATGAAGACAAGCCCAAAGCTTCGCACTTCAAGGTCCTGTTCCGTTTACGACCGAGCGCAGCGAAGAACTCAAACTAACAGGTTCACAGGTGAGAAACATTCTAAATACTTCTTGCATCAGCATTATTTTATAATCACATTTTATCCTGGTACTATTACCGGTTTGGTCACGTGAACATATGAGTATTAGATACACAAAGAATGGCTTCTACGAACATGAAAGCTCCACGCAAAACTGATGGGTCACAAGATAATATATCATAACTTACAAAGACCGCATTGAATTAAGTCCATGTCATCTATGGAAACATAGCCAGAGTAGCGGAAAAACCCCAAGAAGACAATCGAGTAATTAGATGACGTCTGGGGAAGCGTAATAACTTCTTTTTTCCAATTGTTCATGGTGTTGGCAGACCATAATATAGTCGACTTATTTCCATCCGATTCTTCAATCGAGATAGATAGGTTCCCCCATCCCTTATCCTTGAGTCTGTAATAGAACACTAAGTAACAGTAGTTGCTCTCGTTGGAAATTGGTGGACTGGCGAAGGCTCCATAACCCATTCCAAAGTAAGAGGGTCCCAGCAGCACGTAAGTTCCTGAAATATTAGTTTAAACAAACTTACGCACCTATCATTCTTCTCCGATTGTATAGATTTTATAGTAAGAGAGTAATAGGAGATCACATATATTTAGACTCGTTGCAAATTTTGTGATACACCCATAAGGAAGCACCTTGTTTTAATGGTGAAACTAAAGCATTCTTGAATATCTCACGATGCAGTTGCTCCGATGTGATCTACATCAGAAAGGACTAAATGATGAGAAAAAAGTTCACAGTTTTTAATAACCACAACCTTTTCATTAAGGAATAGTTAAATGGATAACTAAAATAGTTAAATCAGTGTGTGAATAACTTTCTAGCAACAAAAAAAATCACTTCCATCAATTATTTACCTCCCTTCCATAAATAGGTGTGGTCCGCCACTGATCCGTGGTACGACGAGAGGCTATCCAAGCTCCATTTTTGGGTAAGGGCAACGCCTCTATAGAGTGGCCCGGGATAATTTCTCCATCCACATAGACCTCTTTCAAATGTGCAAGGAATATCTAGGAGACATTTAACCATAAGATAAAAAGTCGCCTTGCTGTTTTAAAACTGTCAAGAAAACATGTTGGATAAGTCATCAAAATTCCATCTGAGTTTCTACATAACAATCAACACCAGATCGTACTACAAAACTTAATCAGGTTTTTCTAGATGAAACTTCAAATCGACGCTTAAAAAAATTAAAAAAACGGAGAGTCATCACTAGAAGTACGACAACGTCAGTAACTTAGCTTCACCAGCAATCTTTGAACGGTGAAGCAATCGATTAGTTAACAATGCGTCCAAGCTTGTTCTACATTATAGTCAAAACGATAACGTACTCTTCCTTGCAATTGGGTCCACTTGTAAAATCATCTCACTCTGGCTCCAGCCTTCAAAGTTAACTTGAATAAAATTCCACGGGATCACCCGTCTTGCCAACGGACCTAGATCTTTGGGTGAAAACCTTAACACTTCATCTCTAGAGTTAGAAATTGACACAAATCGTACATTTTTCATTACCAGCATCTGAACAGCAAGACCATAAGATCCTCGTGAGTAAACGAAAACGGAGCAAGATATTCTTGGATTTGAATAAGTCCTAATTGGTTTTTTAAAGTATAGGAATACTTCGTGATCCTTTACGTTCACCAGTTTTTCCGAAACACACACATGAACTTGTCCGTACGATAGACCGTGCATCCAATCGCCGTTTGGTATTGTGAAACGCAATCCATACCTATTCTTTACCGATTTAACGCTCTCAATAGTAAGATTTTGTCTCATATTGATTATTTCAGCTCCACTGCCTCCGCAATTCGCGAAAGAACTGTTCGTTATGAGAACCTCCTTTTCTGGAAACCATACTTTGATACCACCTGCTGTACAATTGAGAACAGTCAAAAAACTTAGATCTGGAACGTACTGAATCATTTCAATAGCAGCAACTTGCTGACCATGTATTTCACCGCAATGTTCAATCTTAAGGTGTTGTAAATATGATGTAGGATGATGCAACGGGCTGTTAACTTCGCGGACAAATCTTATGTTTCCCCAGGGCTTTCCTTCACTGCAGTTCAATAGGACATGATAGGAAGAGTTGCAAGTGAGATTGTGAAAAGATAAAGAACATTCTTTGACATCTGCTTCACTGCCATCACAATTTAAAACTGCGCACGATATCCAAACACTGGTACATTTTTCATGGGAAAAACTCATGGATGATGATGTTTGATAACCTAGATGTTCACAGATCACTTTTGCGTTGTTCGCTCCAAATGATGCTGTCTTGTTCAAGCAAACTGAGGTCCAATTTCCCTGATGAAGTATCTCTGCCCGACCTTGCCAAGGAAACTTACCGCCAACTAAACGTACCGATAATGACTTTTCAGTTTGGTTCTCTTTCCAACCAGAAAATAGTACTGGTGTATCTTTTGCTCCGCGCACAAAAAGCGAACCCAGAACCAACATACCGACACCCGGCTTAAACTGTAATTCAACGCCTGGGTCAACTGTAAGTGAAGCATTTGGCAAAACAGTGATATCTGACAGCACTATGAAAGGGCTCTGGTTTTTCTTTAGTTCAATACTATATAAGATACGTCCTCCCAAGTAATTTTCGGCAGGTACATTCAGTGTGTTACGGGTGCTCGAATTTTTCACCACGTTCCCTGCACTGTTAAGGAAGGGACGAAAACCGGCTAAAGTAAGTTCGTAATTGTCTTCAGCGTCAAATATTCTCTGCTTGATTTTGACCTCCTCTTCATGACCCCAAAAGTTTAGCGGCACTGGCAGCATACTTCTGTGTGAAGCTGCATATGTATTAACACAAAGTTCTTTTGAGAAGAGGTTACTGTTGAAGATATTGTAGTTTATGAGAGTAGCTCTATGATCCGTAAGTCCTGATATGCTTACTTCACAGGGTGGCGACCGAGATGACACCTCCGTGTTGTTAGAAAGTGAATTTCTAGAGAAAATTAGCGTGGACGAGTAAAAATATTCACGATGAAGACGAACCATAAACAGTCCCTGATTAAACTGAAAAACATTGCCAAAAATCTCGGTGTCGCTGTTCATGCCTCGCATCTCGATAACCCCGGAGTTCGGGCATCGATTATATTTGAAGACGTTCCTTCTTATAGTAGCACTCGAGGTAAACATTTCCCCTATGAAAACGGATCGTCCATAGTTTTCTCTAAAGACGTTTCCTTCAATTATAATCTCCCCTGAGTATCTTTTAATATATATCACGCCCTTCTCCTCACAAATATTAAATAAGAAGTGATTTTTTCTCACAATTACTTCGCCTTCTGTGTTCACGATGACAGGAGCTTTGGTGTTATTAACGAAAACGTTACTTTCGAATTCCCATGGATATTTGTCGATATCTACTACAGGACCTTGGTTGTTAAGGAACGAGCAGTTCTTGAATACAGCTCGCGAAATACAAGGATAGTAACAGTATCTTCCTCGTGAGTACACAGACGTACCCAGATTCCATGTAAAACGGGTTTCAGTTACAAAAAGTTTCGCTTTTGTGTAGTGGCCACCCAAATAAAGTCCAGAACCGTCGTTATGTGTGATACTACTGTTTTTGATATGAACCGAATTTAGAATGCCTGAATCCACATGTATAGCATTCCGTGTTGAGTTTGAAACCTTGCTTTTTTCAATATTAACGTTGCCCGGGAACCCTGACTTTGGAGGACCCCACCCTTTTTGAAGACCCCCGATTTTGATTCCAATCTGATGTGTCGTGAATTCACAATTAAATACAGTTAAACTGTTAAAACGCGAGAACGCCGTTTCCAGGCCGTTTCCTGGTGAATATCGAACTGCTGAATTTTCGACTTGAATGTTTCCTGAGTCTTCGCCTCTAAAATAAATTCCACCAGGAGCGCTATGGCTGAAACTACTCTCACTGATGATGAGGTTTGCTGATTTCATTGTCGTACCTTCACCGTCTGTAACTTACAGAAAGAAGGGAAAAAAAATCACATAACGTTGATACTAAGAAATATCAAGAGTAGTCCATCCACCTAGAGAAAATTATGTTTATTATCAGGATGACTGGCTCTCTAGTTCGATTTCTTTCACTTCTTGTCACAACCAAGGCAATATCAAGTTTCATGCCAAATTTTCATTTTCACTTTTTATCTCTGAAGGGCCATATGGCGGCGTGCTTTCTCTTTTCTTCTCATGTGCAATTTTTGCCTGCCTCAAACTGAAACAGCTACTCTAAAACGTACGTTTTCTCTCTTCATCAATCGAGATTTAGATTTACCATGAATCCGTAATACAGATTGAGGGAAGTGGCTTTTTCTTTAACTCTCTGAGTGTAGAGAGATGTATCCTTGAAACGAAACAAACGAGATCTGTAGAAATGTGCTTTAAACTTCACACAGTTCATCCTTCAAGTTTTTAGCCATTCAAAATGCAAATTTCATTAGTCGATTAAACTTTGATTCGTCATTACATCCAGGTATCCTAGGCAGTCGGTTTGGATTGGGTATAAAACAAACAAGCAAGATAATATATATAAAATGCAACATAAAAGTGAGCAAATGTTAAATGCAAAACTTGAACCTACCTTTGATGAGAAACAGAAGAAGATGAATGGAGCTGTGGTAATCGTTTTGATGGAAGGAATTTTCCAGAAGGATTGAGCTATTGTGTGTCATCCAAATAGGACGGTTTGACCACTTTATCGACTGTATATCCCAGAGTTTACTCGACTTCTTATTTCGTGTGCTATAAATGTGGAAGGGTGCACTTGAATTTACGTCATGATGGATTAACTGCAAGCCAATCGTGTAATTCTTTGAAACTGTAATAATCCTCTGGCAAGCTTCACTGCTCCTTGCCGTCACAGCCAGGTAATAAACTAAGCTGGAGTCATCAATAAAAGTCTCATTTTCAGAGCAAGTTTGAATACGTTTCTTTACAGTCTCATCAGCTACTGTGAGAACGTGTTTATTGAGGGAATTCCAGTTGAAGTGATATAAGAATCCGTATCCCTTTGTGTATATGACATTAACTCTCAAGAGGTTCACAAATGGAGTTTCCAAACGAATTCCATCCAGTTCAGTCTCCGATACTGTCGAGTTCATGATATCGTGTGAAGTCTTAAATGGATCTGAATACATCATTTGAAAACCAATTCCGGCAGAATTTCTCACAGATACCCCACTGATGTTGTGACGACTAAGATCGATTCTAAAAGCAATACCAGGAACTCCAAGGTCCTCTCTGTAGGCAAAACCCGCATACTGTATGTCCAAATTGCTGAGGAAGCTTTTCTTCGACGTTATTGTGAAATGTATACCAGCCCAGTAAGGAGTTTTGCAGCTGACATACAGAACATTTGCCGGGCATGATGATGACGAAGTCCAGTTGTTTCTGTTACAATCTGTGATGTTGTCACCTTGATCTGCATCACATCGGACATTATGAAGGAACATGTTATCTTTTCCATTTGAGTCATTATGGTAAGATTTCACCCATTCGAATCCCAATTGCCTGCACACTATTTTGTACTCATATTGATAGCTACGTATACAAACTGGTAGCCATGTGCTATTAAACCATATTTCGACTTTTCCTTCCCATGGACTAGGCCCTTCAACAAGTCTCAATTTCCCAGCGGAAGGAGTCTTTGGGGTAAATTTAACCCTTTCTTTGCTGCTACCCCTTATAATTATCTGGCCATGAACGAGGAAAAGTCCTTTCAAAGGAAATTTAATGGTTACTCCGTATTCAATGGTAAGCACGCCTTTCGGCTGTATAATGACATCTCCGATAACTTGGTAGGGGGAAAAATCATTTTTTATAGTGACTGCTTCATCTAATATTCCAGCAATCTTATTGCCGCGAACGAAACAAGATGGTCTGAAGCCACTATGCACGTAAGCACTGGTGGAATTGCGAGATAACAGGAACGGGTAGTATTGAATCTTTGGAAGCTCCACTCGATCCTCGAAGTCAAAAATTCTTTCTTTCACTTTGCATTCATCTTTTGTGCCCCACCAGTTTTTTCTGGCTAGAATTACACGATCCTGATCTTTAAAAAATATGGCAAAATCATGGGGAAACAAAGGATTTTCAAATGAATTATGCTCGACAGTTATATTGCCTTCTGTTATAGCTATAACAGCTTGCGTTTTAGTACGAATGTAACTGCTGGAAAACGATTTGATTCCTTGATTCTTTAAAAACCAGTTGTTGTTGATGATAGCTTGCCGTTTTGTCGGAAGAGTATTATAATCTACAAGACAAGTATACTCTCCCTTGTTCTTTGTAAAGATGTTTGCCAGAATTTGTATTTGCACCGGAAAGGTGTTAAAGACCTTGCATACCGAATGGGAAAAATTATTGTACGCAATCTTTATGGCAAACCCAATGTTTTCTTCAAATGTATTATTTGCCAACACTGCTTTTGCCTCGTACCATTCTGGACCATCTACGAGTAAACCGAATTTCTGATTTTCTCTCACTACATTGCCGACAAATAAAAGTTCAATGCGTCTGTGAAGCGAATATACTTTCCAGTAGCAAAACATTGGACTTAACTTGCAACCACCCAGAGTATTATTCGAAATTGTGGAGTTTGATACAGTTATAGTATAGTTAACTTGGTAATTAGAGAATGCTGTGTTAATATAAAACCAGAAACCGTATTCATTGTTCTCCGAAACGTGACAGTTTTTAAGCTGAACTGATTGCAATCTAGAAGAGGCGCCATCAACGAACAAAAGACCATTTTTTTTGTTCGAATGAACAACACAGTGCTTCACTAATATTTTCCCCTCTTGTCTTTTAATGTTTAGGCCATCATATTGGTTACCAGTAGAATACCAAGAGTCTATGATTGCACTTGTAACCCCTTGCTCGATAATTAAACCATAGTTGTAGTTCTTAGAGGTAGAAACGTTCTTCAAATTTAGCCTTTCGGCGGTTAATTTTTCAAGATACATTCCGCTACGTGAATTTCGGTCAAAAAAAGAAGAGGTCACTTGAAAGCTACTGGCAGTTACACTCTTAAACCAAGCCCCATGCCATCCATTTTCAAGCGACCATACATTCGAAAGTTGTATCTTGCAATCTTCACTGAATTCCCACATATTAATTCCGTGACCTGCTTTGTTTCGACTGAAATGTGAGTTGGAAACATTGATAGTGGAGTTCAACTGGTGTCTAATCAACAATCCCCGGTCTAAATTATCTTCTATGCGACTCTCGGTCATTTGGAATGAAAATGTTCCTGTATTAATTTCGATTCCTGATGCTTTGTTTTTCGATGAATTGACAGATTCAAATTCCAAAGGTCCTTTGATGGTATTTATTTCCACACCGTTGTTTCCATTAGTTTCAAACACCGATGACACAACATGGAGTCTACCTCGTGAGTTTTTCACTAGTAAACCGACACTGTTTCCGTTAACCGCCGTATTAGAAATCTTAGAAGGGCCAATAGCATCGTTAAGTTCAATCCCAGATTCAGAATTGTTGGAAAATTTACAATTTGAGATCAAAATTGATGGCTCCTGAACTGTAAACAAATGAAAAATAGAATTCACTTAATTTTAACGCCTTATTAGACTGCCCCCCTTCCCCCCTTTTTTTTCTCCTGTTGAGTAGGTGGCAGAAGGGGAACGTTTGCCCCCTTTCTAAATTTTTTATCATTCCAAAACTTCCAAAATTCCGACATCACTTGTCACAAAATTTAAATAATTGGTGACCTCAAATTGGCAACTTTGGATTTCGGGAGTTGTTTAACAAATTACAGAAACAATGATGTAAAATACGTGTTGTAAACACAACCCAGCAAACAGCAATCATCACAGAAATTTCAAGTTGAAAGTCCAGCCAATTGATTCATCAAAACTTTTCAAATCAAATTTGGGAAAAATTGCGATTTTTTTTTAAAATTACAATATGGTGGTTTCAAAACTCTTTAAGTGTATCGAGGTCAAAGTCCTATTATCCCACTAAATAACTGATAAAAATCGACCTAATGAGTCACTGTTCATCAGGCTAATTGACTAATTGGCGGGAGAGTATAACAGAGTAATACAGTATTATCAACTGAGTTGATAATGTGAATTAGCCATCGTAAAAAATCTAAAAACTGACGTTTCGAGCGTTAGCCCTTCGTCAGAGCGAAGGGCTAACGCTCGAAACGGCAGCTTTGAAACTCTTTGCGGTGGCTAATTTACGCCATCAACTCAGTTGATAATACTTTATTACCCTAATACTAAGCCAGTTGACCAAAAGTGCGATTTTATCGATAAAAAAAGAAATGTTACCTGGATCCTCTACGACGATCATCTTCAAGCGTCCTCCCAACCGAAGGCCATATTTGGAAAAAAATATAATTTCCGAAACAGAACTAGCACTAATTGTTATTGTCTTTCCACTGTGGGTATCTGTAATTCTGCTGACTAGCGTTTTGTTTTTTGTATTTCCATCTACAATATCAAGTTCAAATTCATTTCCTTTGATCTGCGTAAAATGCACAGTGAGTCTTCTTCCAGGTGACGCTTTGAGAATCTGAAGTTTGATGAAGTTTATGTTTAAAAGCAATCAAAATTTCTTTGTCAGATCGTAAGAGATTTTTTGACTCTTGGGGTGAGAAGAGGATTCGGAATTCACTCTGCGGGCCGATTACATGGTGCACCAAATGGACAAGGAGCTCGTTGGAAAGTAGTTTGGTTCGTATTCTTTATCCTTTTGCATGTTTGTTTTAGTTCATTTACTACAGCCATTTTGAAATCACTGGTTGTCCCTGTAATCTGATTGGCTCTAATTGGTGCGATTTATTCACGAATCGCACCATTTTTTGCTTTAAATCGCATCTTTTCCCCAGCCAACGAGGAGCCACACTAAAAACAAAACAACCAATCAGATTTCAAGGCTTGTTTAAGGTGACCAATCAAATTGCAGGAAAATGAAAGACAAAGAGTCTCATCTGGCAAATTTTTGTTTCCAAAACTCTTATTTTTGAATTGAAGATGAATTGAAGATGGATTTAATTTCACACCGGTCAGTACTGCATCAATAAAATATTTGAACTGACCAAGTCCTGTACTCGGGTGATTTCAAAATGGATGTGATAAAGTTGTAATTGAAAATTGTGTCGTGCAATGTTTGTCTGAAATCATACTTGTGATTTCAAATTGAACTCGCGCAGCACGCTCGTACGCGTATGATTTCAGTCCAAATTGCACTCCACTCAGTTCAATTACCATTATAAAGTATTCAGACTGTAGTATGCGACTGGAACCATGAGTTGAAATCTAGAAGATTATTAAATATTCCAAGAAAAATTGGTTTTCCAAAATGAATAACATAATATAATCATTACATAGTAACCCATTTAACTAATTGAAAACTTTATGCCATTCAGATTAGATCATCACATCAAAGATCAGATGCCAGTATCAGATTGAAACCCAAGTAACAAGTTAGATTTACTCTTAAACCTGTACAGATTGTTATACAAACCGTATCAAGTTTCACAAGGGGAAAGGCAGATGTAAAGTACATGTCGCGGGAAGGAGATGAGAGACAACTGTGATCGAACATGCTAATTAACACAATATACCAAACGAATAGAAAAATCGCTAACTGTATGTAAAAATCGCTAAATTCATATGAATCCCACGTTTCAGTTCTTACCTGGCTGCATCTAGTCATCGAGACTTTTGCAACTGCATTCACAAGCAATGGGAAATAAATCTTCCGCGGAAAGACGGAACATAGATCCATCGCTGTGCGCGTGTAAACGAATCCATCTCCAAACCTTGTATTTACTATGGTGGCATTGTGCATAATAACTTTGCCAAATAAGTTCTCGATGTTTACACCCATCATTCTTGGACTCAGGATTGTGGAGTCGACAATTTCCATAGGTTTGGCAAGTTCTTGTACCTGCACTCCATAAGCGCAATCCTTTAAAGAAATGCCAAGCAAGGCAGGGGCCACTTTCTTCACTTTTATTCCGTCGAAAGCATTTTCTATGTCCACGTTCTCCAAAGACGAGTTTCCGTGCCCCTCAGAGGAGTTTCCTGGTGCAAAGTAAATACCTCTCCAGAAGACCTTCTGAGCCAAGATAGGCAAGTGAGTGTCACACTCGATTCCGATGTCGTACTTATGATCTGGCTCATTGGTTTAATTTTTGATGGAACGGAAAAAAAATATGACTCAGCCAACTTTCAATAACTGATTGACATTGTATCCTAGCGCAGATTTTTTTTGACATGCAAGACGAACTATGACGGTTTTAAGCACTCAACCCAAATTCCTAGCTTAACAACCTTACACCTTTTCTCTGACTTGTAACTTCCGTAAAATCAACAACAGTAAAAGTCTTAACAAAAAGAGAGCAGCGCGATTACTTTCAATTTCTCGTAAAAGACCATAGAGAATGGACAGCCTTGTGACATCGGGTACAGCTATGAGTAGTTAACATTACAATCACAATCCCTAGTTGTATTTCGAATTAATCGTATCAATCTAAAAATGCAATGTTTCAACTTCTTCATTCTAAAAGTTACATCGAAATAACGGTTTATTAACTTCTGATTCGAAATCCTTAAACCATTTTATCAAATTGACTTCCCAATCGATGAGTTCAGGCTACCCATAGCAAAGCCAGGGTTAAATGACCGCTGGTAATGGAAGAAATTCTACCTAACATTAAACTTCCTTTTCACATAATGAAAGGGACCCATTCTCCAGGTTGTGTCACCTCGCCAAAATATTTGTGGAAAAAGTGTCACATATCTTAATTATACCCTATCATTCAGGCAGTACAAGTTATACAAGTGGACCAAGAATCTAGACAATTTTGTGGTTCCTGGAAACTGGAGACCACTGGCAGAAGTTTTTTAACCGCCTTTAAAACAGCTAGTATTCCCTGAACACAGACCTCTAAGGCAATGTACTAACTGGTGACCAGACCTTGTTTACACCTGCAGATTTGCACAGGATCGGGCAACGATTTGGTGCTATGTTATCCTATCGTTTTATCTGTTAGCTAGATGATTCCACCAATCCCAGGAGCAATATGCCGCTGTCGCACATGCCGGCGCTTGTAACCGACCAGTCTAGCCTACAAAACCTTGGCACTGTATAATTATATTTAGGTCTTAGGACTATGCGCAATGCCTAACCTACAGCACTAAGTATTTTCAACGACTGACTCTCGTAAGCTGGTTTCTAACTTAGAACAGTCTCTCCATAATTAATGTCAACAACTACCGGCAAGATTCAAACGACATATTCACGACATTTTCACCACCAATGAACCGAACAGAGCGGCATATCAAACTCATGGGGTACAAATAGTCTTAACGTGAATGTAGTGACCACACCCACTTCGACACCCCACGCAAATCGAGTGTAATTTTCGAATGTTTTACCATCGTGCAGATTCTCTACGGAAAAAGCATTCAATGTACCTCTGAAATATTAAACTATAATATTGTGGCTTTCTATTTCGCTAATTTTCTAACTTGAGGGTAAAGTTTTTCCCTCGTCATTTTTACCTTTTCTCCGAGCGGTTGCGTGAAATTATCAAGGCGTTTTTGATTAAAACACGACCGAGCGAAGGGTCTCGGGCGATATCTCTTACGCAGGCGCAAATTAAAAATGTACCGTCAGAACCAAAAAGTGGAACAAATTTTCTTTGTTTTGATATGTATAGTGTCGAACAAAAAGCAGATTTACGTTCGTCAAATGGCGTTTCAAAACAGCTTTATCTTCCTCCTTTTGATTTTTTCCTGTTTTGTAAGCGTGAACGCAGTAGGAGAGGGATCGGGAAACTCAAAAGCGCTTTGGGAATTAATCTGCCATCGTTTATTTACAAGATAAACAGGTAAGATTTGTGAAGTTCGTTGAAATATGAAGTCTAAATAAATGCCCTTTTTAAGCTTGTTTTCTAGATTTTTCGTAAACTTCCCTGATTAATTTTGCGCTTCAGCTTACTAATCTATCCTTTTTCAAAGCAATGTAAAGACGAAGACGATGAACCATGAATCGTTCCTTTCAACAATCGTAAACAAAGTGTTTGAGCAGTCAGATATACGAGGTGTAATAATCAATAGCCGCAAATCAGAAGTCTTCAGAAAGAAAGTATTCTGTCTTCAGAAAGCTGTCAAGAAAGCTAGTAATCGTGGAGGAAGCCAACTAAATGCACTTCTTAGCAAGTTGGAAACGGGTCCTCAGTATCGATTTAATATCATGTCAATCTTAATATCATATAGTTTTGTATCTTTCTTCCGTGGATTCGCCTTTTTAACGAGGGTGTATGTTGAGTATTCATTGCAAAATCGCTTTGTTTCTTTAATTTCCCTCTTTGGCCTGTCTGCCATTTTGAAAATTCGTAACGGAGAGCATGTGCATTACGTGAGGTTAGTGGTTGCGTACACCTGGAACCGAGAAAAACAAATGTTCGTCGCACTAGGGAAAGAGTTTGATATGCTAACGTTACCGACGGATCCAGACCGACTTAGGCCACTTGAGTCTCACAGCCAATTAAATTACGGCTAAACTAACCAATCTGTCTACGCGAACCGGACTTATAACACTTCACTGACAACGACTCTTCACTTGACTCTGATGATGACTTCCGCTCACGTTGGTGAAACGTCATTAACTGCTATCGACATTATTCCTTCTCAGAACTACCCTCGCCCGGATGATCAAGCACACAAATTCTCGAGCAAGGATCAAATTGTCGCTTAATCTGAAGGTCAAATTGCTCAGAAGATTGAAATGGTGTTCTCTAGCGTAAGGTCTGAGATAGTACATGTATTTACAAAAACTTACCGGCCAAGATTTCTGCACAGTCCCTACTTTATTATACATGCATTTCTCGGATAAATAACAATAAAGACACGTTGCTTGGTTAGTTTTAGCCTCCTATTACTGGTATATCTCTATCACTTATCAGATGCGAACTGCCTTGCACACCTCCATATCATGGCTTCGCGGATGACTTAAAGGGGCTGTTAGGTTATTATTTCCCAAATAAATCCATATACCTGTCCCTTTCACCAGACGGGTCTTCCCATGATCAGTTACACTTGTCTTGTAGGAGGCAAAATTGGCATCTGGTCGATAAACACTTCCGGTTTCGAAAATATAAAAAATATAAAATATATCGCTGCAATCCATTCCATTAATCGTTTCGCTGCCTAGATTTCCATTTTAGATCATAAAATAGTCCTTAGTTTAGCCTGAGCCGTCCATAACGTATTTCCAGCCCTTCAAACTGCATAGTATTACATAAACAAGAGATAACTCACCACAAGGATAATAATAAGCCCAGGAATAGCGACAATCCCAAAGGCTCTCTTCGTATCCAGTACATTCAACGAACTTCATGAATACACGGCCACTGCCAGGGTGGAAGTAATAACGCTTTGCTCCGAGGAAGCCAAGCTGTCTGCAAGCCACTCGTGTATCTCTCATGTCCCAAAAATACTGGCCACAGACAGTGCCCCATTGTCCCCGCCATTGTAGCTCCAGACGGCCGTTGTTGTGGGAGGTTCCACCAACAAGCCGTATTCCTTGATTGTAAGGTATGGCTGAGTTCTTGCAAGAAGGTGCGTCTTTGCAAGGAACCGCTCGGAAAGTGATCCTGTGTGAAGGTGTCCCTTTTGCATTTAATGATCCATGAACGCGAATCCCCACAGATGGAAGAAAATTTACCTGAGTACCAGGTTCTATGGCAAGAGTGGCATTCTCTGCGACAACCAAGTCACTGGTTACCAAGTATGGACCTTCTGCATGCGTGAGGGTCTGGTTACCAGTGATAGTGCCATTCAGTTCCCGAGAAATATTTCTCCCATGGCCGCAAATTCCGTACTTGAAAAAGATAGCCAATATAATGCAGTACTTTGGTAACATCGTGACCAGCTCTGACCTAATTGTAACAGATATTAAATTAGATCCAAGAGATTATCAACTGTTTATATTCTCTTGATTTGATCATAATTTTTGATAAAATAAATTTCATTTGACCTGAGCATGAAAATCAAGTATTTAAGCAATGGTTCTCGGAGAAGAGCTGAAAAGAAGCCTGAAAAAAATTTCAGGCTCCGACGGTATTCTAACCGGTTCCTTCCAGATTCTAGATGGCGATATCACCCCATACTAGTATTTAGGGGGCATGGGTTCGAAGCCCATTGAAGTTCAAGGTTCTTTTCTGTAATTGCTAAAATTGCAACTCACCAGCAGGGATCATTGCTTTACTTACATGTTGAAGTACAAGAATAAAAACAAATTTTCAAAGGCATATTGTAGTGCTGAGTTCATTTACTTGTATAGGACCATTTCGTAAGATAAGTTATGCTATAAATTAAAGAAAATACGCGCATAAGAAGATAAAATTGTAAAATTATGGCAACAAAAACAGAAAAACAACCAGAAAGTATGGCATTATAAACTTTGTTACTGTTTCGTACGAATCATGTACGAGGGGTGGTCGTAGGTTTAGGAATCAGAACAGCAAAGGAAGGGTAAAATCCTGACGTTAGTGGATTATCTGTTTTAAACGAATGTGCAGCTGAAAAACCCGGAAGATCATCTACGCAAAAGCTTAACCTCACGATAAAAGCGAACCTTTAGAAAATTGTACATTGATCTCACAAAAACAGAATCCTCTAAAAATCACAAATGATGATGATTGAAGTTGCACCTTGCCAACCGAGCGATCATTTTTAATCAGCCACAAATTAAATCTGAACAGGGAACCCCCAGCATTCAATTGCATGACAAACGAATGATTGCAAGAAACCTCAGAATAAGCAAGGGGAACGTTAATATAGAACGTATGAAATGCGTCATGTCGAAAGCAAACAGCTCAGCTGTATCAACGATAAAAGCACTCAGGTAACCTCACGGTTTCTTTCAATCAGTTTACCCGGCCTGAATCGATATCTTTCTTTATTGCTCATGCAGTATGATAAATAACAGGCCAAAACCTCAGCTCGTAATTCAACTTTTGTCACACAAGAATATCATAAACAAGCAGGCAGTATGGCATATGTTGCCAAAATATGTAATGGTGAATGTTTTACAGTCCATGAACATTTTGTGAAGCCGTGCTGTTGACTGAATTTGACCTGCCTGGGCTAAGCGGCATTTTCGTATCGAATCTAATGACGCTTCTTATGTAAAACACGTGGAACAGCTTCACAACGTTAGGACGAAAATTAGATATAGCTAGGAAATGCTCTAAATTATGTTACAAAATATCATCCGCAATTCGCTTGCACTAAAGGTAGCCGGATATTTTCCCGTAGTTTGTTATATTATCAACAGTACCTTAACAAGTTGAAGAATTATGCACATGAATGGTTCTCAGCTGGATTTTAAATCATAGAGTTGAATGTGTGAGCCTTGTGCATTCGCAGTAAGACGAAAATAATAAAATAACGTTTGTAAAGTACTTACAACAACTGTCGCACTACTCTATCGATAGCACGTATGATAGTAGCACGATCAATTCGTAAGTTAAACTTTTTCTTGGTAACCTCTTCGAAAAATAATCTAGTATTGACAACAGAAGTATGGGAGAGAAGTTATCTCAGTAAATACAATAAAAGCAATGCGTGGAAAACCGAGCTGTCTCACAAAAAGACTCCAGCGTGACGTTTTTGCGTTTTCCTCTTTGTTGTGTAGTTTTAGAAAGAGTTTCCTTCCAGTCGGCAATAATCTTAAAGGAAGATTTCTTAGAAATTGCGCGCGTCATTGCCTTTTCTACAAGATATCAAGGGTCACCCAATGGCGTCATGTAGTTCTAGGAATCGAGATTACTACGAAGCGATGAAAATAAACACACAAGAACAGAAACATTTGAACGATAAATGAATCGCTCGATTTTAAAACCATTTTCATTTCTTTGGAGAATTTGTTTGGTTTATTGCTCTTGTAGTCACAAAATACGAGTAGCACCCCTGCAGCCCTCTTTCAAATGCTGCTTCCTCGGATCATAGTTTTCAAGTTTTCGTCACAATGTAGACAGATAGACTTCCAGGAAACCGTGAAATTTCAAATTTTAAGATTAAATGTAACTGGACTAAAGCGTACTATACATATTTCCATCGAAATGATTTTTAGCCGGCCTAAGAAAAATCGAAAGAATTTCACAACAAAAGAAATTATTAAAAAATTATTATTGCAAATAAAAAGCTCCCTTATTCTCGGCTCCTAGACCAACAAAAATGCTAATCCATCGCTTCCTAAGATGTCTTCAGCGAATATTTCATCCTCAAGCAACTGTTTAGGATTCTCTTTGTGCCTGTATATCTCACCTTCCTACTAAAACGAATGTAAACTGTAATGTTATAACCAGTGTACAAGGCTGGCAATTTTGGACATCGAACAGTCCTAAGCGGTTTGAACAAATTCATTTGCACTCACATAGAAATGTAATGGCTCCTATCCAGCAGCTTTGGCTTTACCTTTAGCACATTGCTAATTTTTAACAAAGGTGTATTGTAGCGAGGAAAAATAAGCAGGGAGTAAATTCTAAAATTAATTGAGCATTAATCACGAGATCCTCACACGATTACATGGTGACATAATAGCAGAAGACGGTTCTTTAAGGAAGATTCACGAATTCTGAAGGATTTTCTCAAACAAAGAGTCTCAAATTTTGATGGGAAATCTTTGAGCCTTCACAGATCAGTATAATAGCTCGTCTTACTTGTCCCCAAATCTGAGATTTTTAGCAAGATTGAACCTCCTCTTCTCTTGCATTTCATTCGAACTTGTAGTATGGGACTTGTTTTTTTATTGTCCTCTTCTTTACTAAAAAACCCCATCCACATCTAGACATAAACATGTTTGGAAGCTGTTTTGTTTATCATAGCTTAAATTTGTTTTCTACATGGACGCTGCTAAAACCAATGCTTCGGGGACTTCAAATTTAGCACATTGAAGAATTCAATGTACTGACTACTTTGATTTTCTTTTGAGTTAAAACCGTTTTGATTAAACATGTTTTGCTGGTGTAAATAGGCTACAAGTCTTAACAAATAAAAATTCTTGGATCTTAAAGGAATCATGATAGTTGATGTCAGTTTTATGCAGTAAATCGGCCATCGTGCTTGCCAAAATTCATCCCAACAAATACATGCCTGGTTTTTTATTTATTACAGCGCAAAAAGCTCTTGCAACAAATCAATCGAGGTATAATTTCATAGTTCTCTTTATTTACTACAAGGTAACAAGGGAAGCAGACATCAATACTTTTACAACCCCTTTTACAAAGATTTAAATTGAGTCAGAATCCACATAGTTCATGCGCCATTTTGCTGGTTAGCCAGCAAAAATAGATAAATTAGATAAATACGCAAAAAGTCACATCATATGGCATTATGAACACATCTGAAATAGTTCTGTATTCTGCTCATGTATCTCTTAGTACTGCTCATTTGGGAAAGTGCATGTTCAAGATTTTTCGAAGGGGCAGCAAGCAGCATGGAATATGGAGGAAATCCCTTTGCGAACACCTTTCTTCGGCGTCTGCCTTCTTCATAGACTCTCAAACCTCTAAAATGAATTCGTGAGCTTTCATGCACGAGCTTTAAACGAACTAATACTAGCATTGTTAATATCAAAGAAGAAAATACCAGTTCCTGCTTTGGACGGTAATTTCGATGCAACCACATCAAAAAGTATGAATAAATGCGATCTCAATAAGGACTACCGTTTCAATGTGTCTTTTGAACTCATTCCGTGAAGTTCTATCAATTGATTCCACGAATTTTGAATACAACTTTGCACAATCCCCTTCCACTGTTCCTTTCAATAATTTCTTTATTTTCTTCAGTTAGAACCACAACTTACAATGCTTTTCAATTGCATCAGATGTAAAAAAATATTATTCTAAAATGAAAAAGGTAACATCATTTTCCGCGATTTCAAAAGTCAACAACTTGAGGCATAATTTTCCGGCGACTGTAGACACCACACATCTGCAGTAAATGTAGGGTAGCTCATTTAGAAATCATTGGCGCGCTATATTTTCCCCTTACATTTGATTTAAGTATACTACGACCATGTTTTAAAAGGGTAATACAATTTTTCTCATTAGAAAAGTTTATTTCTGGGATCTGTAGTTCTTAAGAAACGAATGAGCTTATGCGTCTATTCCCGGAAACGTCCTTTTTTCTGAGAGCAATTGATGTGTCTCGTTTGTTTGCAAAGACGACAAACTATGAGAAACGCATATTCGAAGCCATTGAACAATGTGCTCACAGTGCAGCGGTTACGCTAAATTCATGTTCGCTTTTGATTCAAAACTAAAACTGGAGCAGTCGATTCGCTACAAACCCTGACATGGTTCAGTTTTCTCCCAAAAACTACAGACAACAAGTGCTTATCCAAATTCACAACATCTGTCAGATCTCGGAAATGCATTCGAATTCAGTATTCAGAAACGTTTTTTAATCATAAAACTTCTTAACGACTGCCCTGTTTTTATCTTTTCCTTGATACATAATCTACTTTTTTTTGTGTGGGTAAACTTGAGGCCCAAATTAAATAATTTTTCACGTTACTTTCACGGTTTATTCTGTACGCTGATCATCCTTGCTTTACATGACTTGGTCAACGAACACCAAACATTGCAACCTCACAACTTTGCGCCATAAACGTTATGCTGGAGGCAGAGCAACATTCACTCTATCGCTGTTCCTTTGGAACCTCGTTGTATAATAGAAAATACACATGGACGAAATTGAACTGAATTACTTCGTTGCAATAGGAAGCTTTCTTTAGGTTTCTGCGCGCCACGCGACTAGTTAAAACAGAAAATGTAAAAACTTACGTGAACTATCCTCGCTGTTTCATAAGCTCACAAAAAACAAATATCATTGCCGCTCAGTGATGAGTTCTGTGTGATTTACTGTGAAACTTCTCGCTCAATTGGGCGCGTAACCTCAAAAATCTTGGAATATTATTTCGCTGCGTGAAAGATATACCTGTTTGAGTGACACAGTGACGTCACGTAATTCTAAGAAAGTGGCAGCTATCGAGCCAAGAGAAATTGTTTGGTATATTAACGATCGATTTAAATTTTAACTTGTTTCGAAAAATAACAACAACGACAACTACAAAAACAAAGTGGTTCGGCTCCGTACAATTCTTTCTTAAGCGTGTTAATGTGCATGGCTATTTCTGTTTTTCGTGATTTTTATTCTTGCCCAGAGCATTTAAATTTTGAATATCTTTTGGCCAATATTTTGAAACCTGAGATACGAAACACTGCACTTAGGGTTGCACGCGAACTTGACGATGTAACGTGTCTCTATTTATAAGTCTTGCAGTACGTAGAGACAAATGATGAAGAAAACATACAGAATTTGAAAATACACAAGCTTTTCTCTAAGAAAAAAAAAATTCGACAAGGGAAGAAAAACATTAAAAAAATTAGATTATACATGCACAGCTATGACAGATCGTACAGATCTCGCCTGATGTTCGAGTCAAGCATTGATGACATTTCTGTTCATCGTCTCCTTTTCTCGGTAAAGTGATACAAACAATTTTTTCTCAGAAATCCTTCCCATCATACTGTGTTATTACATCTACGAATATTACGATTTTTACAATTTTTAAGTTCTCTAGCTGACAGGTATCAGAACAAATATCAGAGCATTATTCACACAACTCTTTCCAACCTGCCGGGTTATGTTTGCGGGCTGAAGTTATCTTTTATCTTGCCAACATTTCAAAGGCACCGAAAACGCGTGGTGAGAAAAAAAGTGTCGTACTTTTTAAAGAAAGACTATTTTGTCTTATTTAGATCGTAGAAAAAATGAAAACATTCTGAGATACACAAGGAATCGAAGGTGAGACTCTTTCGGTGTGAACAAATTGAGTTCAGCCATTTCCGAGTGCAGCGTCACACAATCTATCTTATTCCTGGAAGAGCCCACAGATCCTACAGAAAAGCTTTGTTATCTTAATCGAACGTAACTCATTTTATATTGCAATACAAACTATTGGCTGAAAAAAGCACGTCCTAAAATGAAAAAAAATCACGCAAACTTACGTTCCAGTGGAAAACGTAAGCTGCCAAACAGCTTTATCTTTGTTGTCTACAACGGTGTACAAATTTTCTCTCGTGAAAGAGTCTTCAAACGACAAGATTCTTCTCTTTCAGCTTTTTTACAGGTAGATTTACAGCTTTAATTTTTCAGATCCGTTCTAGCATTTGATTTTTAAGTTTGCACCATATTACTGAAATGTATGTTTTCAGAGTTTATCCTACTGTGTTGCGACAATTAGAGCCCAGACATTTACGCAAATTGTAATCACGATCGTAAACAGTGTTTTTCGATATTAGCGCCTTTATAAGCAGGTAAGCATAACTTTCTCCGTAGCGGTATCTTCGCAGCAGTTTTTTCGTGTAACTAAATTGAATTATGAGTCGCGGAACGCTCCATGCTGACGCGATTCCCAACTTCTCCAGCAGCCATGGGTCGCAAGAGATCAGCACATTATAAACGAGATTGGATTAATTTTATCCTCTTGTGTTCCCGCGCTGAGAGATTGGTTTTTCTCGGAACAGGAGTCACATGTCACTAAAAAGTCCTGTGTTTTACTGATCCAATCTAGATCGAACCTTGGCTTTTAGAAGCTAATTTGCCTTGATTTCTAAGATATATCGTTGGTTTTTTAGTCGTATCACGCTATTGTCGCAGGTCCCAAGGTTACAGACGGTTCAATGGAGGGCACTGTGATTTAGAGTTGTGACGAATAGTACTTTAGGTGCGCCCCATCCCCAGAGTCTACAATTTTTTCTTCATTGTTTTTTTCAGTTTACTCGCGTGATGAACCTCGCAGGAAACAGTAACTGCTCGTGGTCTATCGGTTTCTCAGAAGAAGAACATCAGAATCCAAAAGTCAAGATTTCAATTCCTCGTGAGGGACTCAACGTAATCAGATATCGTCAACGCAGTTAAGCCGTTATGGTGATCGACTGCCTCCTTTCGAGATGTTGGTTAAATGTTTGTTTCCCTCCCCCCTCCTCCCCTCCCCTCGGTTAACTTCGTAATCCTGTGGGTAGGGATCGTTAGATTTGAACTTTGATTGCAAAGGGAAACGAATTTTGTTTGTGTGCCAATACTCAGACAGTCACACAAAAGTCCTCTCTTTATTTATCTGTAGCCTGTCTCGTACCCAATACCATGCCGGGCCGGCGAAGATCCTTTCAATGGTGTTGCTAAAACAGGGAGAACGCGAAAGAGAACAAGAGAAGGCATAAGTAAAAAGGCTAAAATCCAGCGAAGAGCGTTCCAGCGTTTGGAAAGTTTAATAAATAGATTTCACAAAGCCTCTTTTATATCTCTGTGTGCCAGCTAATGACTGAAATCTCAATGAATAGATATGCCATATTTTAGTAGTTTTTTTTAATTGCATCTTTAAGTTTTTGGCATTTACTATTTTAAAATTCATAAATAGTAGTCCGTTTCATCCTTGTAAAGAGGTCATTTCTTTAACTAGAATCTCAATCATGAAGTCAACTTAATTTCAATGAGTTTGAAACTTCATTCTACATAAGAACACTTCACTGAAGTATAATGCTATATTTATTTGCTGTCTTTCTCGTGCATATGACGATCATATGTGTCTTAACCCTTTAACTCCTGTGAGTGACCAAGACAGAATTTCTCCTTACTATATCAATACAATATCATGCAGACAAGTGATGAGAATAAAGAAAAAATTTTAATTATGGGATTACTAATTGATCCTATACTAATTTCTCCAAACAAACATAATGAGAGTCATTTGATAGACAGTGAGGAGAATTAATAATTAGATCTTGGGTATTAAAGGGTTCAAATGGGGCATTTCATTTTATTTTAATGACTAAAATAGACTTATGTTTTCAAATGTAAAACTATAATGAGAACCTGATCTTAGGAAACACTTACAAAAGAAGAACCTGTTGCTGGTAGTTTAATATGTCTTTAACGTTTAAATTTTCATGGAAAATGCTTTTCTTTGAAAGCAGAGATACAGAAGTTTTGAAAGCTGCTAGAAATAAGCTGTTTGCAAGTAATGAAAAGCGATTTGACAATCATACCTTAAGACTTGACATGCTTCACTCATTCATGTCAATTGTGTATACCTACCATTATAGAGGTGTCTTTAAAAATATTTTTTGGTATAGCTGTTGTTCTTTGTTGATCTTTGTAGCCAAAAAAGCTACTAAAGGCACTGAACTTCAATTTTTTGGTATATAAAGCACCCTTTAAGGTGGAAGAGTAGAAGAATGTAGATTTTGATGATTGCTAGGCACTTCTACTTACTGGAATCAAATTATTCGCTACTAATAATTTTTACTCTTAAGATATCATAATGGTAATTTTCAAGGTGTATCATTGACATTGAATAACTTGCACAAAGTTTAGGGATTAAGACATCATCGGTCGATTGGAGAGTACTGCATAGTGAGAACAGTGAGTCAGTAAAAAATAGGCCAGAATCGTATGGGCTTCTATTATATCTTCTCTTGAACTTGCCAGGTATGACTGCTTACCCCACTGTTTTTCCTTAACGTTTCACTCTTCTCTAATAAGCATAGAAAATTAAAAAGAAAAATCATTCTCAACTCGAGTTTGAACCTGTTATTTCTTTTCTATTTTTCTCTTTCGGCTATTCTTGTTCATGATTGTCCTCTGCCTGGAAATACACGGCGTCTTTTTTAGTTTTTTTTTTCTGTCATTCTGTCATTCGACAATCCATGATCTTAGCAACTTTAGTTACTGAAATATGAAACTTGCCTAACATGTTTCTCACGCAGGGAACATTTGATTTAAAGGCGGACAATTAAGCTAGAACTCGAGTATCTTAATTAAAACTTGATGACGAAGACTAACGTAGGATTCGACCATGAAGATATTTGTAGAAAACTTGAGATAATACCTAGATTTCATTTGTACATCACAGAAATTAATTCCAAACGTCAGTCAAGTTTTCTCTTTAGTTTAAAAGTAGAGAAAGTTGAAGCAGGCGAATCTGTATAACCTGACTTCCTTTGTTTGGAATTGTGTGATTATTTAATTTTGCTATGCAGGTAACCCCATTGTAACATGTAATATTATTATTTAGATAGCATTAAATACTCTTACTCAAGCTTTCAAAAGTGCATGGTGTTTCTTACCTATGCTCATACCGATTAACTAAACATTGATATTACGAATTGGTCACGAGATATGTGACCAAGTAATGCACAAAGCATGAATGGAAATAGATATGGTAAACAGTTACAATTAGTACAAAGTTGAAAGTTTGAAAGCTTAAAGATACACATTACAATCATCAAACCCTAAGCATACAAGCATAAATGGGGTCAATAACCACCATAACTTCTCCCAAAACATTTATGCTTACAGAAAGTCATTCATTTTTGTCTCCAGGTGGTACTTTATTACAATTAATAGTTCTGCCAACAAGAATGCATTTTTTAAGAGTTATCTCAAAGTATCTGAGTGTACAGGTCATGTGGAAGGTTCCTGCATGGGAACTGACACTTGAATTACCTCAGCAAGCTGCAACCAACAAAATTGCAAGTCAAAGTGTATTTACCTAATGGACAAGTTTCCGAATTAGTCACCTAATTTTGTTACAGTCAAGTTCACTCCTTTTTCAGGCCATCTTCAGCTTGATCATCTGTTGCACGTGAAAACATCAAATGTTACTCACATATTCAAATAATTACCTAAATCAAAAGTTAAAGTTCATCAAATAACCTGCTTCCTTTAATTGTACTCCAGATATAGTAAATGGTATTGAAGAGAAAGAAAGAAAGGTGTTGAAACATTCTATGTTAAATAAAACTTCTTTAATTATGAATGTCAAATTGGGACAGCAACGAAAACATATGTTAAGCTTTAATAATAATTACCTTTCCATGTAAACAAAGCATAAAGAATTAGAAGCATGATACGATAAAATTCAATCTCATCCAGTTTGAATGTATAATCCAAAGTCTAATTAACTTGCTTGTGAATAGGAAAAACCTCAATGCGTTTTTCCTGCTTCTATCATTCCAAATATCATAAATCAATTATGCCACCCTCTCAGTGTGATTTTTGTGACAATGTGTACTTTTTTCTTATGGTCATCCATTTTCAGTATCTGTCTTTTACCAGCTAATATCTGAGAAGAATCAAGTCCACACTAGCGATTTTACTCACTGTAATCAATTGAGTAATTTTTTTTACCAAAAACATGAAGAGCAATAGAAGAATTTGCCAGCACAAATCAAGTTTCCCTTAAGTATTTTGACATCTTTTTTCTATCATACTTTAAAGTTTATAGTTTCCCTCATTTCACTGTCTTCTGTTCATATGTTTGTTTGCTCTCCAAACAATCTCAAATATTGTCGCCAAAAAATGCAAGGAGTATATGAAATGTGCATCATTATTAAAGATATCATGTAATTAATTTTGTTATTGAATATGATTGCAGTAAGCAGAAGTGCCTAACAAACATCACTCCATGTTCTTCTACTCTTTCACCCCGGAGGGCGCCTCGTGTGCATAAAAATTGAAATTAAGTGCCTTTAATAGCTTTTTTGGCTACAAATATCAACAAAGAACAACAGCCATACCAAAAATATTTTCAAGACACCTCTACAATGGTAGGCATACACAATTGACACGTATCAGTGAAGCATGTCAAGCATAAAGGTATGATTGTCAAATCGGTTTTCATTACTTGCAAACAGCTTATTTCTAGCAGCTTTAAAAACTTCTGTATCTCTGCCTTCAAAGAAGAGCATTTCCCATGAAAATTTTAAGATTAAAGATGTATTGTAAGTATTTCATAAGATCAGATTGTCATCACACTTTTTGTTTACATTTGAAAGCATAAGTATATTTTAATCATTGAAAAATATTATGAAAAGCCCCATTTTAAGACACCACTTTAAGAGGGGGGAGGGAGACAAACATTAAAATTAATTCTTCAAAACCAACATCTTATATTCAAAGGAGGCAGTCGATCACCATAGCGGCTTAACTGCGTTGGTGATATTTGATTACGTTGAGTCCCTCACGAGGAATTGAAATCTAGACTTTTGGGTTCTGATGTTCTTCTGAGAAACCGATAGATCACGAGCAGTTACTTTTTTCTGAGAGGGCACACTTAAAGTACGATTCATCACGACTCTGAATCACAGTGCCTTCCATTGAACCATCCGTAACCTTGGGACCTGCGACAATAGCGTGATACGACCAAAAACTCACAGCATGTCTGAGAAACCAAGACAAATTAGCTTCTAAACGCCGAGGTTCGAGAGAACCTCGGTGTTTAGAAGCTAATTTGTTTTCAAATGTCTGGGCTCTAATTGTCGGAACATTTAACTCTGAAAACATACCTTTTAGTACCATGGTGCAAACTTAAAAATCAAATGCTAGAACGAATCTGAAATATCAAAGCTGTGAATCTACCTGTAAAAAACGCTGAACTGGGGAAGAATCTTGTCGTTTGAAGACTCTTCCACGGGTGAAAATTTGTACACCGTCCCAGACAACAAAGGTAGAGCTGTTTGGCAGCTTAAGTTTTTCATTAGAACGTAAGTGTGCGTGATTTTTTTCAATTTAGGACGTGTTTTTTTCAGTCAATAATTTATATTGCAATATAAAATAATTTAGACCGTAGAGTTATGTTCGATTAAGATAACAAAGGTTTTCCGTAGGATCTGTAGGCTCTTCCGTGAATAGGACAGATTGCATGACGCAATATTCGGAAATGGAATGAACTCAATTTGTTCCCACCGAAAGAGTCATTTATCTCTAGGTACTGCAAGACTTATCGAACAAGACGCGTTACATCGTCACGTTCGCGTGCAACCTTTGGTGCAGTGTTTCATGTCTCAGTTTCAAAATATTGACCAAAAGACATTCAAAATTAAAATGCTCTGAGCTAGAATTAAAAATTACGAGAAACAGATATAAACATGCATTTTAAGAAAGAAAGAATTGTACGAAACAGAGTCACTTTGTTTTTGTTGTTGACGTTGTTGTTTTCATTTGAAAGAAGTTAAAATCTGCATTGATCGTTCATATTCCAGAATTACGTGACATCACTGTGTCACTCAAACAGTGTACGTCTTTCACGCTGTGAGCTTTTTGACGTTGCGCGCTCAATTGAGCGAGAAGTTTCACAGTAAATCACTCAGAGCTCATCATTGAGCAGCGATGATATTTGTTTCGTGTGAGCTCATGAAACGGTGGGGATAGTTCACGTAAGTGTTTACATTTTTTGTATTAGCTAATTGCGTCGCGCAAAGAAACTTGGAGAAAGCTCCTCATAGCAACGAAATAATATTCAGTTCAATTTTGTCCATGTATATTTTCCATTTTCCAACGAGATTCCAAAGGAATGGAGATGAAGTGGATGTTGCTCTGTCTCCAGAACAACTTTGATGGCGCAAAGATGTGAGGTTGATTTGCAATATTTAATGTTTGTTGACTAACTCATGTAATGCAAAGTTGACTATTAGCGTACAGAACAAACCGTGAAAGTAACGTGAAACTTTATTTCATTTGGGCCTCGTGTTGACTCACAAAAAAAATATACTATGTATTGAAGAAAAGAATAAAAACAGGGCAGTCATTTAGAAGTTTTATGATTAAGGAGCGTGTCTGAATAATGAGTCGGAATGTATTTCCGAGATCAGACACATCTTGTGAATTTGGATAAACACTTGACCCTGTGGTTTTTGGGAGGAAAGTGAGCGATGTCGGGGTTTTTAGCGAATCGACTGCTCCAGTTTTAGTTTTAAATCAAAGGCGAACACATTTTAAGCATAACCGCTGTATTGTGAGCACATTCTTCGGTTGCTTCGAATATGCGCTTCTTATAGTTTGTCGTCCTTGCAAAGAAACGAGACATATCAATTACTCTCAGAAAAAGGGCTACGTTTCTGGGAATAGAAACATAAGGTCATTCGTTTCTTACGAACTACAGATCGCAGAGATAAACTTTTCTAATGATTAAAAATGCATTAACCTTTCAAATCATGGTCGTCGTAGATTTAAGTCGAATGGAAGGGAAAAAAGAAACAGCGCGCAAATGATTGCCAGATGAACTACCCTACTTTTACTACAGATATGTGATGTCTACATTGGCCCGAAAATTGTAACACTTTTGATTGCGCCGTTTGTTTGACTCTCTTTTGCATTTTCTACCATTAAAGGACAGAATTACATAAGATGGAATTTTTTCACTGAGAAAAAAGGCCACAAATGGCAGGGATGACTGCAATTTTACGTTGACAACCGCTATATTGCACGTTGCTACACTTCTATGGCAGCGTTCGTAGTACAGCAAACGCTTGTTGAGAAAAGCTATGATATTTTATTTTTTTGACTGGAAAGTTTTTCATAATGCCACATTACTGATACTGTGTCTTAGCTAAAGGAAACTGGTCCATTAATTTCGTCTCCAGTTATCACGAAAATAGATTAATGACACGTTGGATTCTTATTTATGGGCTCAAAACAATGTTGTAGACATTCTTTGCCATTTGCCATGAGAGTTGTTGACCTTTGAAATCACGGAAAAAGATGTTATCTTGTTCATTTTGGAATAATATTTGTTTATATCTGATGCAATTGAAAAGCATTGTAAGTTGTGGTTCTTTATGACGAAAATCAAGAAATAATCGAAAGGAACTGAGTGGAACGTGATTGTGCAAAGTTGTGTTCAGGATTCGTAGAATCGACTGATGGAATTTCGCAGAATCAGTTCACAAGACACATTGAAACAGCTGTCCTTATTGAGATCGCATCTATTCACACTATCAGAAGAGGCTGCATAGAAATTAATGTTCAAAGCTGATTTCTACGAGTAATAAACAGAGGCATTAATGCAAGTATTGTTAAGCATGTTGACTTACTTTTCAGACTCGTTTCTGCACTCAGTGAGGTATCTCTTGAAAAATGCTTTTATGCTTTTATCTCATTCTTTGATATCCATAATGCTCAGTTCGTTTAAAGCTCGAGCATGAAAGCTAATTAATTCATTTGAGTAGTTTTAGTGTCTGAAAAGAAAGCAGAGGCTGAAGAAATGGGTCAGCAGTGAAATTTCCTCCATGTTTCCTGTTGCTTGCTGCCCTTCAGTAGTTTCCATCAAACTCGTGAATCTTATCCAAAGAACCCTCTATTATTATTGAGTCGCCAGAAAATCTTGTAATAGTCTTGTAATTATTGCTCAATCAATTTTGGAAGTTCGACCGTGGCCCCCTTATAGTTGCCTCTTAGTGTTCCATGCCTTTTTTCATAAACTCAATGAGTTCATCTAAATTCAATAATATACTCAAAGAAAAACCAAATATCAAAGCAGGAGCCACTTTTTTGGTTACAAATTAATTTGTCTTGCTCGTTTGGGGATTTTTGATCCCCAAAGCACAGATGGCGAGAGAGAGAATCCGTAATAGTCGCTTGATGATGAAAAACTCGTTGGAGGCATCTTATAAAACCCTGGATTCGCATTTTTGCTTGTCTAAAAGTCGCGAATAATAGAGCTTTCTATTTTCAATTCGGTTTATTTTTTAATTTAAAAGCAAGAAATTTGTTTTGAGGTGAAACCTGATTGCTTGGTTGAAAGCTCTGTTTCATGTTTGTTTCCTTTTGATTTCTTTTTTTTTTCGTAAACCAAAAAGTCAATTTGATTGAACCGCGTATAGTCCTTTTAAGCCCTTCTCGTTCTCTCTTATAATCTGAAAAGCCACAGATTCCTGGAAGTCTATTCTGTTGATGACAAATGCAGCTAATCAAACAGGCAGCACTTGAAACCGGGCTGTTTTGGCGTTACTCGTTTATAATCGGCTCAGGTTTGCATTCGCATATATTACAAGAGCTAGAAACATCATAACATTGTTGAGCATTTTTCGAGCGGTTCATTTGCCTTCGCAGTGTTTTGAAATTGTGTTATATTAATCGTTTCTCGGTAATGTCTTTTTATGAATAGCTTGATTTCTTAGAGCTATCAAATGTTCCAAGCCGACCCTTGATATCTCTTAGGAAAGGTACGTGATGTTACTCCAAAAGATCTTCTGCAATTTGTCACATAAAAATCTTACTGTCTGGAAAGAAATTGAATCCACTTAACACGATACAGAATACAAAGGAAAACGTCAGGGAAAGCCACCCCCGTGTCTGTAGCCGGACAGTTCGGCTTTTCAAGAACTGCTGTAATTGACGTACTGCTCTCAAAATGTTTACATTAATAAACTCGCACATACTTGTGTAGTCAATAACAAATTTATTTTCGATAGGATAGATGTTCAGAATATTTTTGTTTTTTGTCAGTGAAGGGCTTGTCAATCTGTTAATTCTGCACCTCACAATAATTGGATATTTATCACTTCGTTTTCCTTTATTGTCAAACGTAATCAGTATGTTCAGTTGTCACTTTGTTAGGCTAAAATAGAATTTTTGTGAATTTTTGCCATGTCATTCCTCTTTTTCCTAATGCTCTCCAGATTGATAGTGATTACAATATAGTTTATGCTCATAGCATGCTGCGAAGAATGCTAAGAACTGCTACGAAATTGTCGAACGTTATTTTCTAATGATCCATTCCTTGTAGGAAACTGTAGAATTTGGGGTTGCACTGGATCAACCTAACTTATGATCTTGGCACAATCACCCGAGGTTTTTCATTAGAATTATAGCTGGTATTCGATGGCTTGAATGCTTTCTCCATAGCTTGCCACCGTAATTTGTAAGCAAGCGAGACACATTAATCAAATTTAGCAAAGGCTACATTTCCGGGAATTGCTTTATAGGGTCACTTGCTAATTAAGAACAACGGTCCTCGAGAGAAATTCTTCTAGTGCACATCGTTGATGCTATTTTGGGCTCCATGAAAACTAATTATCAGCGAAATGTTAACGAGCTTTGAACATTGCGTGACAGATGGGAGTGCGTCATGTTCACATCCTTGTAACGCCAGTCAGCTCTAATAGATTCCTCACCGAAAGAACAAATAGTTGATATAGCACAATTTTCAAAAGCATCGAACAGAAATAGAGGTTGAATTGAATGATGACGTTAGAAGACAGTTTTTCAGAATATTTGTATGCACATGAAAAACAGAAAACCTGCCGCATCCCACATAATTATGAGTACCATGTTCCACAAGAGAAAGACGATCCAAGAATATAGTGACTAATTGACATTCAACCAATAATTTAAGAGTAACAAATAATCACATTAATGATAATAATGATAGCAATAGTAATAGTAATGGTAATTTATAGGGGGCTTGCTCAAGAAGCTCACTGTTCCTCTATCCTCTACGTTCCATGTTTAAACTATGCTTCTTGTAATTTTCCCTGTTAAGATCAAATGTGGCCGAAAATCGTACATTTTCAAAACATGGTGACAACAGCCAAAACATCCATGAATGAGTTCGGATCATATTCGGATCACATTCGGATCATATTGGGATCATATTCTCAAGTTGGGTTAGCCTTTTAGTAAAACAAATTAGTACATACTTCGTTTAGCAGAAGTTCGATTTTTTTTCGAAAAAAATCAACTGAATTCCGTCAAAATGCTCCTTTTGATGTTTGAAATTTAAGACGAATCTCGGAGATTCGTGACTCAAAGTGAAAAAACTTGGACAGATAAAAGTTATATAATATGATATCCTGTTACTTCTTACGTCTCTTTAACAAAGAGAGCTATAGTCCTGAAATTGTTGCATCGTTCATATAAAAGCAGGTTAACTCGGCAGGATGGTGGGACGCCTCCTGATTATGCGTATTTCAAGGTATTTTATGTGAGGTTTCTCTGTTCCCACTTTGCTGTAAAGGAGGCTGTAATTACCTCACGTAAGATAACTTTGCTTAAATATTAGTCTTTAACCGAAAAGCGAACCAAATACAAATGGAATGTTGCTAATTGTGTGCAATTACACTGAATAGTTCAAAATGAGGTCTACTGAAATCGACAACACCGCAGAAATCGAACATTGCACTACGAAACACGTGGTTTCGGGAACTTTGATCGAGTTTTTAATATACGAAACAGGAGTAACGTGCTGTTGTCTGATAGCGCTGCTTATCCCACAATTACTCACAATGACGTCATTGTGTCACTTGGACGGCGTTGCACTTCACTCACTGTGAAGTTGGACGAGCTTGAGGTTGCGCCGGCGTCCCAACGTGAGAGATTTATACAGCAGTAATCATTGAGCAGCGATGATATCTGTTTCTTGTGAACTAATGCAACAGTGAGGCTAGTTCACGTAAGTACCATACATTCTCTCTTTTAAGTAGTCTTATCGCCCAAAGAAACTTGTAGGAAGCTTGTTATAGCAATGGAATAATTCTATGCAGTTTTTTTCCAAGTGCACTGAATTAACTTCATCCAACGAGGCTCTAAAGAAATGAAAATGAAATGAGCAAATGTTGCAAAGTCATCAGCAACAAAATGTAAGGCGCAAAGATGCGAGGCTGATTTGCAATATTCAATTCTTGTTAACTACTTGATCATCAACGAACTGAAAAGATCGTTCAGAAACCTGAAATTTCGACCCCCTAAAACAGCATACTCTCCGAGAATGAAAGGCAGAGACTTAAAGAGTGTCGGGATTGAAAAATGAGTTAGAATATATTTGCCAGATCACACAGACTTTTTGGCATCACTTGACTGAAAACGATCCAAGGAATGTCTATCTGCTTGTTTTTGCAACACCAGTGACAGTGCACAGTGCTTGCTCATGGACGCCTGTTAATAAATTTAAGTGCTCTGTTGCAGGAAAATGAGCTAGGTACGCAGAGAGTTTTTACTCAGATTTATTGGTTCCTTCCTTTATATGATTAAACTTATTTCTTCCAAGAACAAACTAAAGGAAAGAGAAGCCCTGGAGGGGTGCAATGGCATATAAGAAGATTAATCATGGGTAGATTGCAATGGAGCATATCCTTTTATTTATTCATACAACTGATACAAGTCTATATCTAAATAAAACATGTCCTATGCCCATTGGAACGGATATTTGAACAAATTCTGTTCCTCCTCAACGTCGACGAAGACTGCATATTTCATAACATTTTCAAATTACCTGAAAACAATTTACCTTAACTAAGCGTTTCTCAACGGTTCTGCGAGGTACAGATATAAAGCTAATTCTGATTTACTGCTCGAAATTCTGGGGGATAACTCCTAGTAGGGTACTCAGAATTTTTCATTGTTCCACGCTCTTAACCAAATCATGTATCTCTTTATTTGAAAACCGAGCTAAAAGATTTAGCAACTTTCTCGGGCTATCTTTTCCTTAGTGAATGATCTCCAAAAGTGCAAACATGACGTATCTAGATCTCGCTTCAGTCAAGCAATTAATGTTTAAAGTGTCTTGTCGCTTTTTTTATTGCGGAATAAGACACCAAGTTTATATTCAATCAGGAGTATTTAAGGAAACTTAATTTATACCCTAGGCAAAACAAAGCACTCGCTAGAAATCTCTGATCCCGATCTCCATGCGTAAGGCGCGAAGAATTTCAATTGCAGGAACTGGTTTCTTCAACTTTAATTTTTCGTCCCAAGTCTTTTGTGACTACGCTACCAATGCATAATTTCCCTGTAGATAGGAGTATGTCGCTTGACTCCCATCAAGTGGAGAGCGCATACCACCTAGCTTGGGCGTATAGCCGCCTTCTCCCTAATTCATAGCCATTGGACATACCAATGCACGGTAAAAGAAGGGTTGATTATCCCCTCCGCGTTCCCCCTTTCCTACACTCCTCTACCCTTATTTGACGAAGTTTGCAATGTAGTAGTTGGGATACGAGGGGTCCGTGACGTCATCTAAAAAGACGAATATTAGGGAAAAAATTGTTTCTTTCGTCTTGAGGTGAACTTTTATGTCTACTGATTCCAGTTCATTCCTATTCTTCCTTACCAATAGATCAGAGCAGACACGATGTTTCTAAAATACTGCATACCACTGGCCATATTTCTCGGGTATGGGCTTTCTAAGGGCGTGATAGATCTTTCACGGCAATTGAATGGCACTGTCACTGGTAACCAGACCCTTACGCGTGCAGATGGTCCATACTTGGTCACCAGTGACCTTGTTGTCTCAGAAAATGCTAATCTCACCATAGAGCCTGGTGCAATTCTAAATTTTGTTCCATCTGTGGGGATTCGTGTTCGTGGATCGTTTCATGCAAAAGGGACACCGTCGCAGAGAATTACTTTCCGAGCGGTTTCCTGTGGAGAAACAAGTTTTTGCAATAAAACAGACGGGGCTTTATTCTACAGTCACGGGATAAGACTTGTAGGTGGATCATCCTACAACAACGGGCGCCTTCAGTTGCAGTATAATGAAAGGTGGGGGACTGTCTGCAACGACTGGGGGTCTTGGGATCTCAGAGATACGCACGTGGCCTGCAGACATCTTGGCTTCCTTGGGGGAAAGCGGTATTACCAAGATCCCGGTAGCGGCCCCGTGATGATGAAGACAGTTGGCTGTAAAGGAACTGAAAAGAGTCTATGGGATTGTTCTTACAGATGGATTATGAATAATCCATATTCATGTTGTAAGTTCATTTTAGTCCTAAGCAATGCTTTTGTTGTTTGCGCATGTGCCTCTCCATGGAAATATTCTCTTTCTGGCCGCAAAGCAAGTGATTATCGACAAAACTATTTAATTTTTCCATGTCACCAAAGTAGCTTAACATCTTTCTCTGTTTAGAATTTGTCCAGCAATCAAGAGTCTCCTTAGTCTCATTTCCTTTACTTTCATGACATTTAAGTAAGATTCAGTGGTTATATTGTTAGGAGAATGAATGATCCCAGGTTCAGACTTCGCTAAGCATTTGAATGCTTGGTGTAAGCTCTTTTCAACTTTCTTCCGATTTTCTTAGACATCAGGCTGAGCTAAATTTGGATTTCGTGATGTGAAATTTTTGCTTTGAAACCAACACTGCGAAGCTGAACACTTCATGCGGCTATTGGGCAGAGGGCTTTAAGTCTCGATATGAAAATAAATTTTCCTAAATGGTCAGCTCACCCACTCGACTTGAAACCCTAATACAATTTTATTAATGTTTTGAGAAACAGTGCAAGGATCGATTGAGGAAGAGGTTGTGTCGAGATCCCCAGAAACCACATCAATAAGGACTTTCGTAAAAGCCACAAGTTACAAAATCGGCTACTTTTAAGCCACTAACTACACTTCTATTTTCATCTCTTTTTTTTTCAATGACAACGACGAATATTTCAGCTCACAGTTCGGACGTTGGTATCGAGTGTGACACTCTCTTGCCATATTTGGCCGAGATTTTTTACTGGAAAGGTATTCACTTCGAACCGACGAATTCCTCTGAGAAAAAAGGAAGCTCTTCGCTGGAGCACGTGGACATTGAAAATGCTCTCGAGGGCGTAAATGCCGTGAAAAACGCTCCAGATTTCCTTCATGTTACAATCAACGATAGCGCCTCCGGCTTAAATATAAAAGAACTTGCGAAACCCTTGGCTGTATTCGATTCTTCAATCCTGGGGCCTGTGGTGGTTGGTGTGAATATCGAGAGCTCCTGCGGTAATGTTGTAATTGAAAACGTCACAGTTCAGAATGCACGATTTGGAGGAGGTCTTATCTATAAGCGCCTGGCAGTGAGTTTCTGTTCTGTCATTCCAGGGGAAGCTTCTTTTCCTTTGCTCCTAAATGCCGCTGGAAATCATCATCCGGTTAATTGTAGAAAGGTAGGATCGAGTGCGAAAAGCTTCCAACTGTGAGGAATTTAATTTTTCTATCAAACCAGGCGAATCAATCAAGGAAAACATCACGATCTCCATGAGCTGAAAGTTTTGTGAATTAGACAGGACACTTCTTCCCTGCTATAGGTAGCGTTTTTTTTTTCGAAGGGGAGGATTTTTCATGTACAATAGGGAAGATCACAATGCAAAAAGACAGCTCCTGGTCAAGAGGAGTTTCATTCCACCCCATGTGCAGAGACCAGCTTTCAACCATCCAAAATTTATAGCCAACGCTTGAAAAAATAAGTTTTCTCTGAAGGCTAGAAGAAGAAAACACTTACATCAATGCCTCTCCTTTCATTTTCATCCGTCAAACGAAGTCATTTTGCTCCTCTTGGATGTTCAGAATATTTTTCCTCAAAAGGAAAGTATTTATAAAAGACATCTAAATGGTCAAAATGGTGAGCCAGGTTTCATGGAAGGGAGTTACCCGATCGAGCACCTCTATAGTACTAGCCGTAACCTGTAACCTAGGGACATACTTATCTTCTAGTTAAAGAAATGAAAAAACATTTGCATTCTTCAGATTTTCAGAGCTTCACCAGGAAGAAAGATCTCTGTGTATTTGAGAACAATTAATGGGAGTGGATTTGAGTTCAATTTTACCGATGCAAGCACGGCTACCCAACTGCACAGAATTACAAGTGACTACAATGGAAGGACATTTAAGACTGGTTTTACTTTTATATTGGAACTTTCCTTCTACTCAAAAGGAAGTTCTAACTTGGAAATGGTCGTTATGGAAGATCAAGGTAGCTATATATTTCTATTTATTTCTTTAAATAAGACGAATTGGTGTATCTGCTGTTCGCTTGAACAGTTAATCACTCATTCAAAAAGGTAGTTTTCCTTTGATCAACTAGACCGTCAGTCCTGCGGTCGGTCTGTCGGTCCCTTATTCGGTCGTGTGCTTGTTCTTTCGGTGGGTGGTTCTTTCCATCAGTCAGTCGGTCGCTTACAGTCAGTTGGTCAATAGGTAAGCTAGCTACTCAATAAAGATATCGACCAAAAAATTAATTAATTATTCAATACGAAGACAAAATGACTGCCCACAATAAGTCTAAAAATGTTTTTGGATGATGTATACTCCTCATAACATTAACCCATTGGCTTTTGATCATTTTTAGGCGAGACTTCATCACTTGTGATATCTAACAGTACCTTTTCTAACAATTCTAAGTCTGGTATTACCATTGACAACTTGATTGGTAATTCTCGAATCTCCCGTACAACGGTGATAGGGAACAACTACTATGGACTCTATGCCAGCAACACACAAGGAAAAATCTCTGTTTTAACATCTATGTTTCGGCATAACAAGTATAACGGTGTTAACATAACCAAGATAACAGGTACTGTAGAATTAACTAACATCAATTCCTCGAAAAACCAAGCGTCAGGAATCGTAGTCGATAGTGGAACTCTTTCATTCCAAATGTACGACAGCCTTGTTGAAGAAAATGGCGGTCAAGGATTGCACATCTTAAACCAGGTCAACTCCACAATCAACATTTACAACTCGCAATTTGTTCGTAACAGTAACGGTGAAGGAGTTTACTTACAGGCATTTCGCTACTGCTATGTTCGACTAGTGGAAGTACTGTCTCTTGGAAATTCGCAAAATGGGGCTCTGTTTACGAGATTATCCGATACCAGATTAAATTTCAGCTCTTGTAAATTTGATGGAAACTCAAATATAGGAGTTTACACTAACTACTTTTTTAGAGGAGGACTTAACTTGGAGAAGATTTCTACCTCAAACAATTATAGATCTGGTTATGCTTTCGAATTTGGAGATACCAACATAAACATAGAGTCTTCGTCTTCTCTTGGTAACGGAAGGGATGGTTTTTACGTGCAAAATCAAGGAGGAGAAGTTGTCTTCAAGGATTTTATTGCTGGTGGCAACAAACGAAACGGATTGTGGTTTCTAGATACCAAATCAGCTCGTCTTCGATCTGTTTATCTTCTAAACTGTAATGTTTCAGGGAACAGTCAATACGGTGTGCTGTTTTATCTTACTTATAGAATTGATCAACGCCCGGAGAACTATGTCATTACGGTTGCAAACTCCACAATTTTCAACAATTCTCTTGGTGGTTGTAAGATCTATCCTTCAAATTGCGGTTGGGGAAACGATCGGTGGCAGAGAAGCGTTCAACTTTTATTTACTGGTAATAAAGTAAAGGGAAACAAAAAAAATGGTTTGGATATCCTTGGCCCGGAATGGTACGTGTTATCTGCTGTCTTGGCCAATAACATATATTACGAGAACAGTGGACTTGCTCTGATAGTAAGACACGGGCGAAGGTGTTTCAATGAGGAATCCTCACCCTTCAATCTGCAGGTTTCATCGAACAGCTTTTTGAAGAATAAAGGAAAGAACATACTTTTCGTTGACTGCGGAACGTTACCCACAAAATGCCGTGTTGCCATCAGAAACAACACGTTTCTAGACAATCAAAGAATCCGGCTGTTTTCCAACAATTACCTTCGTACTAAAACGCAGGCAGTTTTAGCTGTAAACGGAGGCAACGTTACCATAAAGTTTAATTCGTTTATCAATCCTTTGTTCTCTCACGAATTAGCAACTCTGCTGAAAGACCGCGAACACGTTCTTCTCGCGGAAGAAAACTGGTGGGGAACAAGAGATGAATGCAAAATAAAAGACCGAGTGTTTGACTTTGAAGATCGAGTGGAACTTTCACAGATCCAATATTATCCATTTTTGGATTCCTACAATTCAACCAGCTCTAAATTACACGATGGTGTCAGACCTTTCTGTTTTCTTCGAGGTAACAAGTTAGGAGGAACATTAAATCAAGTCCTCAATATTACAAACCAAATTGATGCCTACCAAGTTATGAGCGATGTCACAATATTGCCTGACGGCGTTTTGTTTATCGAAGGAAACATCACTTTAGAATTTCCATTAAAGAGCGTTTTCCTAGTGCAAGGAAAGGTTATTATAAAAGGTAATAAAAAAGAACGGGTGAAGTTCCTTCCAAGGAGACCATTGCAACAGGACATTAGACTCGTCGGAGGTCCTGCTCCGTGGGAAGGGGTAGTTGAAATATGGATCAACAGTACGTGGATGCCAGTTTGTATGCATACCTATAGACGCGAGGACGACATAGTATGCAGACAATTGGGGTACGAACCGGTGGACTCTTATTACCGTGACCCAAGTGGAAAAGAAGAAATGTTCCTACATAATGTCAGATGCGACACAGGTCAAGGAGACAACATCAACATTTGCAACAAAAACAACTGGATTTCATCATCATCATGCATGAGAAATGTTTTGTATGTCAGTTGCAAAATCCCTTACTGGGCTGGCGTTCACCTTGCTGTGACTTCAAAGGAAAGCGTCTTCAAAGATGTTGAGGTGTGCTATGCAGGTTTTCCATATAGAAAAGACCTGACTATCCCCGGAATCGCCTTCAGAGTGGACCTCCCACGTCACGTGATCAGCGGTGTCTTTGTAAGTAATTCTGCTGCCATTGGTTTCCAGATTATGTATCCAGACCTTGTAAAAGATTCATTTAAAATCGAGAACTCAACAATTGCTAGAACTGAATCGGATGGAATACGTTTGGAGTCTCCATTTCTTGAGTTCCTGAGTACAAATGTTGTAAACACAAAAGGCTACGGATTTTCGTATCGTTACAACTGGAATGCTCTCAACACACACGTTGTAAAAATGGCAGATGCGACTGTGAAGAAGTTTATGGACATATGCACTGAAAGTGAAACATTTATTAGTGACTCTAGTGAGGTGTACTATCTAGTTGTGACATTACGTAGCGGAGCAGCCTGCAAGGCCATAATTACCGTTCCATCGGAATACACAATAGGATTGCAGCTAGTCTATCACAATGTATATGGCACAGCTTTCCGCGTGTACAATGGAACAGACAAGACAAAGGGCACTCTCTGGGATGTCCATATGTTAAAATGGTATAGCCGTCCTGCTTGGATGTCTGGCAATAACTCAATCCTACTGGAGAAAAGATATGGCTATGTGGATGAAGACGACACGGTGCATTTTCTACTGTTTCTCATCAAAAGTAAGTTGAGCTATTATTTTAATTATATCGAGGTAAGCAGTGATCCTCGTCGGTAGACTGCGATTTTTGCAATTGCAAAAATATGCTTCGGGCTTCGACAGACGTTGAACCCTTTCGCTCAGATGCTATTTGGACGCTATTTGCAAAAGATCTCCAAAGCCACACATTTGGGATGATGCAAATCCTTGAGTTCAACTTTTTGTAAGCTTCTAATCTGTGATCATAAAGAATTTTTTTTGTTTTCAACTAACAGGTGGTGGAAAGACGAAGATCAGATCACCAAACCTTGTAATATCCCAAAGCAATTTCAGCCACAACGGTGAAGGTGGAATTTTGTTGGGTGGAGATAACGCAGGAATAGTTGAAATCGAAAACACGGACGTACGAGACTCACCCAAGAATGGCTTATCGACAGCATTTTCCCATGTTAACAGCTTGAAGCTGCTGAATTGCCAGTTCGTTAGAAACAAGATTGGAATCAAGCTCTCTTCATTTTCAGGTAACGTGAATATCGAGAACACCAAAGCTTTTAACTCGACCGAAAATGGACTATATGTGGACACGAACGGTGAAAAAACAATCCATATTGAAAATGGTGGTGTTTTCCATAGCAATGGATATGGGCTTTTTCTGGATGGTAGATATGCCGAAGTGAAACTTTCTGCAACCGGGATATTTTTTGGATGGAATTCTGCATCTTCTGTTTATTCCCGAAGTATTTATGGTTGCAGTTTGCCTTGTTCATCCTATACCTCCTTTACAAACTGTACATTTTATGCCAACCGAGGCCCTGTAATAGACATTAATGAGTCTCCACACTCTAATCCATGGCAATTTGACGGTAACCTTTTCCTAAATAACACTCAAGGTCCAATTATTTTGACTACGCGTTATACGGGTAGATACCACATTCCTGAATTATTTGTGAGAAATAATAGTTTCTTGTTCAACTTTTGCAAAGATAAAAGCGTCATAGACATAATAGGAGGCACAAAAGTTCTGATCATAGAAGGAAACATCTTCAAACAAAACTATGGGAGATCCGTTTATGTAGAAAAAACCTCTCCTTCAGGCGCAACTATAAGAAGTAACGTTTTCACGAACAATAGCTGCCTGAATTGTGGAGTCATTGAGATTCAGAGGATAGGTAAAGACATCGCAATTGTTGGTAATATTCTTAAATCGAATAAAGGACAGTTTATGGTTCTTCTCCAGTGCGAATACGTTGTAGGAATGAACACTGGCATGAAAAATGTAATGTTTTTGAACAATTTGCTCCTGAACAACGTGGCTGTATCATCAAGTTCCCAAACCTGTCAGTTAAAAGTCTCTGGATTTATGGAATGGAGAACATTTTCCATCAATTTCAACAGATTTAGCGGCCAAGACTTCTCAAAAGAACTTTGTGTAAGCACCCATGCCTCCTCGCATGGCAGCACAGCACAAGCTACATTAAACGTCTGGGGTTATGATGACGAGGAAGAAATCAAGAAGAGAATCTATGATGCTGAAGACAACTACGAACAGACATTCGTAATTTTTCGTCCCTACATCAGTAATGCAGGAAACACAATAACGGGTTCGCAAGAAAATACCACCTTTAACGCACTCTCGAAAAGCTTTCTGGGAGGAAGGATATTATCCAACATTCTTCTAAGAAAAGAGAAAAGTCCCTATACAGTTGTGTCCGATGTCACTATTCTGCCGGAAGCTTCACTTTCAATTGATCCTGGTGTTGTGGTGCATTTTATGCCAGGGGTCGGCATGTTGGTTCTTGGTTCACTGTTTGTGGGCGGAAATGTACATCAACCTGTCAAATTTTCTCTTTCAAAAATTACAAAAGATGACGATTTTCTCAAAATTCGATTAGCCGGAGGTAAGTTCCCTTGGGAAGGACGTGTAGAGATACTTCACAACTGGAATTGGACCTCACTGTGTTTCAATGAGACACAGGGCAATAAAACTAATGACGCAAAACTGATATGTGAACACCTGGGCTATAAAGCACCATTGTCCATCAATCATTCCCATTGCGAATCGTGCGGCCCTTGGGATACTTGTGCCGCTCTTCAGTGTAAAGGAAGTGAGTTAGATTTAGCAGAATGCTCTTTATCTTTCCAAAACCTTAGCTGCAACATGTCGTGTTATCTTGTGTTAAACTGTGGCGAAGGAAGGCCTTGGGGAAATATCAGATTTCTTCGCGAAGCTAGGAACACTTCAAACCTGTCAACATCAAGTTTAAAACACCTAAGAATTGAGCACTGTGGCGAGAAACATGGCCAAAACGTTGCTGCTATTGAAATGATTCAGTACGTTGCAGAAGTAAATCATGTGACTGTTCTTAACTGCACATCTGGTGGTGTGAAGGTTTGGTTCCCAGAAAAAGAGGTGACTATAACGAACAGTTCCTTCGTTAATACCGGAGGAAATGGAACTGATTTTATCAGCACGAAAAACAATGTTACACTTAAAAACGTCAAATCGATAAGAAACGAGTTTGGACTGAGTTTTCATGAAGCTTACGGTAATTGGTTTAATACCATTTCATACGGGAAAGTTAATCTGTGCTCCCCACAAAAAGTGGTGAATGTCATGGATCACAATGTATTCGTTTACTTTAGGGCACCATTCGTGTCTTTCTCAGATCTAGAGGTATCCTGCCAAATAAAAGTTCAAACAGAGGCAAGCACTGGTTTTGCCATCCAGCTACTAGTCCTAAAAAATATAAGATCTTTTCGGATAGAATTGCCTGATAGACGTGATATCTTCAGGACTTATGGTAGCAGCCAAGGTCTACTCTCAAAAAGAAACTTGATCAGCTGGGATTCTTTTAGAGTCCACTTTGATGGACGGTACAGTAGCGAAATGCTTTTGCAAATTGAACGTGTTGATATCAAAGGTTAGTGGCTATAAAATTTTCATTATTGTTATTATAATTATTATTATTATAATTATCATCATGACCATTATCAATATCTTATCACTCTCATTATCATTACTATCGTTCTCTTTATCGTTATCGTCAGTGTTCGCTATCGTTAACGTCAGCAATTTAGTTATCATTTTCATTATTAATTATTGTCGTCATCCTTGTCATGGTCAACACTTTTTATTTCTTTGCCTGTACATAAAGCACAGGCCGCACATGAAAAGAAGCGGGGGGAGTCCAACTTTGAATTAGGAAACATTGATCTTTTTTTATTATTTTTTCAATCTAGAGCCAAAACAAGCTAAGAAATTTAAAGACACGTCAATTTTACATACTTCAAGTTGAGAAAAATTTGTGATTCTGTATTTGCAAGAACTTTGGTGTCATACAAGTGATAGGAAACACCCCCATTCTAGATTCGCTACCGTAACGTCTGTGCTCTGTTTAACAACTGTTCAGTAACACCGAAGTGTATTATGTGAATGGGCAAAATGTGCCAATACGATGGGATCTGACAACAAGTCTGCCTAATTTTCTTCAGATATTCCATGCTCATTTGACCGGGGATTTTGTGACTGGAGACGCTATCCCAAATCACATTTTGAAGGAATTGCCTTGAGGAAGAGATGGTATTTTGGAAACAGTCGTTATGACCACACCTATTCAGGAGGCAATGGTGAGTTGTAATAAGCTATAGAAGATTGAACTTTAAAGATTTTAGAAAGGATATTCGTATGCGTTAATCTCTTAAGTTTTCATCTATCTTGTGACCAGATATGAGTTGGCTTAAGTGAAAGCTCCAATGTCCCATGAAGTAGAAAGTTAGGTGAAAGGGCTAAGAACTCCTTCCGTCGACAAAACGTTTTCCTTCCGGCCGCTTTTGTGGATATTATTCTTCCAGTCGAAAACTTAGATATGGATTACAGGACTATGGGTGACTCAGTGAAACGTTCTACCTTATCGAGTGAATCGGAATTTCTTGAGAACGACTTTCCGTAAAGTCAAAAGATCGTTAAAGGTCAGAACAGCAGCACAACCAAAACTGGGACTCCAAATTTTTCCAGATCAGCACCCGCCAGATAATATTTAATAGAGACGACCCAATGGTAAAATTAGAATCGGGAAAAAGGACGCAGCGATGTTGTTGAAGAACTCGAGCAAAACTCACGAGGAGTGCATGAACGAGCTGGAGCAGCGACTTGCAATTGCCAAAGAATAAATAATGAAGGAACAAAGTCAGGGGTGTGTACATTCAGTTGAGTTAGAGGCAAGCGATCAAACAACTAAACAGTAGAATAACAAAGAAAGAAGACTGGAATTGTGCCAACTTCGGAAAACTGTTGGTCGCCCGATAACATTGTGGTCTCAGGAATTCAAAATACTCTGCCAGGATCTTCCTCATCGAAGTCGCGGACGTTGATGTGTCAATCTCTGAGCTCTACGTGGCAACCTCTAGTACTCTCAAATGATTGGCTGAGAGGAGCAATCGTGAAACTGTGTGAATTTCAATGCCGTTGATCAAAAAGAAATTTCGTATAAACTATGATCCAGTACATGAACTTTTGAAAATCTTGTTGATATTATCTCATCAAGAAGGGGAGTAATGTTGGGCAATTTCAGCTGAAGTAATAGTGAGCGCTTAAACTGTGACAGCAGCAAGAGATTTTTTGGCTCTCCCCATGTTTTTCTGTAGAAAATTTAAAGTTTTGAAACTAAACCTTTATGGTGCCATACATTTTCACCGTCTCAAATTTTATCAGATATTTGGTAACGAATCGCATCCCCTGTCTTTAAGAGTACCATTGCTTAAAATACCATCGTTAAAACAGCAACAAATGCGAGTATCTGTCAGAGACAAAATAAAATTTCATCTTTGAATTATATCTTACGCAGGGGGGTTACTATATCTTTGGGCGTTCTGGGGATCTGGTTATGGTGCCTTTACCAGCCCATCAATTTCCAGCGACAACAATTACTGTTACTTGGTGTTCTACTACATGCGGGATGACTACTACTCCAGGTTATCAGCATCGCTGTCCATTTTTCTTATAGAAGACATAAGTAATTCTTCGACCTTGCTCTGGTCTATAAGCGATTACGTGAGTGACTGGAAAAAGATAGTGATTGAGCTACCCTATACTAATGCCAGTTACTCGATTGTGGTATTGGGATATGAAGAGTACAGGACCGGAATTAATATCGATGACCTAGCCTTCGTCAGTTGTGACCCATGTAAGTAGTGATATATTTCAAATTGACGTATACATTACAGGTGAATTGAACAGGCATGACCTGGTTAACTAACTGGGCGGTAATTAGCGAAGTACATCATCTTATCCAGTACTAATCTTTCCAACCTCACAAAAACTGGGGAGCACCATATTTACAATGTAAACAATAAAATCCTCAGTGTTTCACGAAAAACATGATAAGCAAAGAAATGACACCGTGACAGCTAAATAATTGCCTCCTTAAGTTTTATTCGTCCACAAGAAAGTGTTAGAGAACTTTTTAATTGGTGAATGTTGACATGCATGGCCCTGTGCGCAAGTTTTTTAAAAACATCCTAGCTTTTGACAAAAATGGTGCTTTGGTCAGCCAGTGTTGGAGAAATCGGGGGACACTCATCTTCCCTCAGGTGAGGTATTGTTTTCCGTAGGTGATGTTGACGCTATGTGGTAAACTTATCAATATAAGAAGGTGATTTTTTGATGTCTCTCCTATAAATTTAGTCGACATTTCCAATTCATAAACAGAAAAATGCATTAAGGCTTGAAGAAGATAAGTGCAGCCAGGAAACTAAATCCGAAAGTAAGATAATCTTCTTTGAAGCTTGTTTGCCTTGTGTTGTACTATGAAAAGATAAAAATTTCATTTTCTTAACAGCTGCTACTGCTGTACACCAGGTAACTGGAAGTGCTTTTAGTGGTAACGAGAAACAAGGTATACATTACACGACAACTCAAAGTGAAAGCCGACATACTTTCAGGGTAGAACGTTGTCAGGTAACAAACAATGGTCTGAATCCAGTCCTTAGTGGAAGCTTACCAGGAGCGATTCACCTCAATGCTTCAAACCAAGTGTTTGAAATAGTCAATAACTACATTGCTGGAAATAACAATGGAGGTATTTATTCCGAAGCACTCAATGAAGTGTCCACGACAAGACCACCGGTCAGCCATATCCATGCAAACACCATAGAGTATAACAAAGGAGGCACATTACGCGTAGAAGGAGTTTCTGGGCCCTATTTGAATGTTAACGTGAGCAATAACTATTTTTCTCGAAACTTGGCGCGAGGTTTGGATGGCAAAGCAAATAGCGTTTGTGTCATAACAAAGTCGTGGGCGATTGTTCAAGGAAATTTCTTTTATAGAAACGTCGGTCATTACGTTTTGCTGTATGATAATTCTCAGACAAGTACTGTTGGTCTTCGATTTGTGAATAATACATTGTACAAGAACGGTGCAAGGGGGCTCGATGTCATCTACGGAGCGACTATTCTGTGCAATGGAACAGCAGAAATTCAGGGAAACATTCTTCAGAATCCTAACAACCGTTATCAATTCAGTACCACAATGAGAGGGAGTCCAATCACAGTAAACGCCACTTTTAATTGGTGGGGAGAGAATGTACCAAATCTGATTTCTTCTCTGATTATGGATAAGACAACGGATTATCGACTGTCCATAACAGTTGCGTTCCAGCCGTTCGTCAAGTTACCACCTCAAACAGCGACATCAGGTCAATAATATTTGGGACTTTCCTGTTCCAAGTCTATCTTTCATTTTGGTGTGATATCTCACTTTTACACCTTAAAATGAACCTCTTTTGTATCATAATACTGCTCGGCTACTTAAAAAAAACAATTTTCTCTCAAAATGTTTAAAACTATCAACTCTTTCCTCAAATAAATCAAAATTAACCGTGTTTTATTTTATGCTGTGGGATTTTTCCTTAATTTAACGTAACTTTAAATACAAAACAGCTTATCAATTTTCAGCTCATCAGTTTTCCACTTATCAATTTTCTTCCTAGTGTCTTGCCCGCCTGAATGGATTAAAGACGATGAGATTTGTTACATGTACAAAGGAGGCTCCTTCACTTTCACTGATGCCGAGAAATATTGTGGGGTAAGCGCGGTTGATACTGATACTCTATTTTAGTCTCTCTTTTCCTTGTATTTTAACCGTCTTTTTATTTTTTTCATTTATTTCTGTTTACGCTACTCAACTTTTCTCTATCTTGTTTCCATATTTGTCCGCTCGAGCTGAAACTAGATGAAATTAATTTTCAGGTGAAATGAATACACAAGGGAGCAAGGCAATTAAGCTTGAGGGCGACTTGACCTAGGGCGATAGGGGGGGACTGCTTCGCTCCCTCTCCTAGTCCCTCAGTTTCGCCTCCCTCAGACTGAATTTTGTTCCCTTATTAGAAAAGTGCTATATGCTCGCTCAGCGTGTTATTAATTATAATGATGTTTATTCGTAGAGTTATGGTGGAAATCTCGTCACCATGCTTTCAAACGAAGACAAACGACTCATAAAGCATCTCCGACAGAAAGAATCCTCGGTTCATTCGGGCAGGTTGCCTTCCCTGTGGACCATAAGTAGGCGCTTTTTGAGAGAGGTGAGGAAACTTCAAGTTCGATACTTAGTTTCTGTCCCACAGGTATTTTTCAAATAATATGATTGCCCGATGATATCATGGGCACCAAATTATGCTCATAACCTCGAATAAACCCGTGTCGACTCTTGTCTTGTTTACACGATGAACATTGTTTATAGATGACAAAGAATATCATCCTCGTGAAATGGGTTCAAAAAACCCGCACAAGGCCTTAGACATGCATTGTTGTCGGTGCGAGGTCTTCGTATTGACACGTTTTGAAACAAAAATTGTAATACTTTTAAAAAGGCAAATGAAACTTTTTGCGGTTTTGCTTTAGTGCCGAAACATCTTCCTTTACAAAACGTGAGACCTGTTCGCTATTTTGGCACCTTTGAAAAGGTTGGGATGGCACTTTCTAATTTCTCATGCAAGAAAATATTTTTTACGCTTAAATTTTCTAAATAATAGTGGGGTAATTTTTCACCCACGATAGAGAAACAAAATAATCTACTTCCTCAACTGTCAAGGTTCACTTAAGGCACAATGATGAGACCTTCCACTTTTTTTGTGTGTCCTTCTATTTGTCTCATTTACTCCTTTTGTGTGCCTATGTTCTTTTTTTCTTGAATTTTTTTCATGACAAAAAATAAAATAATAATAATAATAATGTACAAGAAGAAATAGTAGTGAACAGTCGAGACATTGATCATTTTTCTTCGCCACAGTCCCACCACAATGCATATGATCAGGAAAATAACGTATGTCCTGTTGTGGCTGCCACCGGAAATACTTCACAAGTTCATTGTAATGAATTTCTTCCTTTTGTCTGCGTGCGGAGGCCAGGTAAATCACACTCAATATCATAATTGATAAATGAATTCTATCGTTGTATTACAGGATAATGCTAAATGAATATCAATACGAAATAGTTCTATCTCATCACCTGACGAAAAGAAGTGTTAAACTTGTCATAACATAGCAATCCCCAATTTATAGATTGACTGTTCATCTACAGGTATTAGTAACTCTAAATTCAAGGACAAAACCATTAAACTTTCATCATCATAGTTACGATGAGCAGCGATGCTATTATTATCATTACCATTGAGGCGCGCTCTGTCGATAATTTTGCCTCCTATAACGCACTATATCATCATTGCCATTGTTACTCCTATAACAAGATAAGCACTTCTGTGCATAGCACCACGCCCCATAAAAGCATGTTTGATTTGCAGAGTTTATAACTTGCATTTCCTCTTGTAGATTAAAACAATAGGGTATCCATTAACGTTAAATATTTCCGCAAGTACTGAATCGCAATAAAAACCGAGGGGCGGGGGGGGGAGGGTTTCCATTCAGCCCCGTCCCGTGCCCAGTAACACGTCGTGGGTGACACCATGTCTCAGGAATATGCTTACTACTTATGAAGAGAGCAGGTACCAACCGCATAAACGTCTTTTTGGCTTCATAGTTATTCACTGCCCGAACAGCTGTTTCCATAACGGGGACTGTATAGGTGCCACGTGTTTCTGCTATCCCGGATGGACTGGAGAAGACTGCTCCAGGTTTCACTGCTATGACTTGCATAACTGTTCTGGTAAAGGTGAATGCATGGGTCCCAATGTATGCAAATGTTACCCCGGATATTTAGTAAGTGCATTTCTATTTAATTCCATAGTAGCTCTTAACTGTGTTGACTATAGCAAGTTTGATACCTAGCTATCAGGGCCACTTTTAAATAACTGGTATCAGCCTTGGCTGGATAGAAACTAGATTTGTGCAGCTGATTATGTGTGGGCAATTTAGCGCGCTCTCAGCAGGTGATCAAGAGTGTTAATCTTCATCTCTTAAAAATCAGATCTCAGGCATCTTTATGATTTATCTAATGTTCGTCTTCGCCATCTAAAACTCGTATGAAAACTTATCTTAAAGCGCCTGTTTAGATTCCATAGAAAATCTTCTCCCGTGTTATACACAATTTGACAAGGGATCCCATCATTTTGAAACAACTTTGTTAGGCGGTCGCCTACGTGTAATCACAAGGCATGTTTAAAAAAACCTGATGCTCTGGTTATCTTAAAAATCCGCTTTTGCTGCCCCTACATTTTTTCAGACAGATGGCCAATAGATGGAAGAAGGAGAAGTGAGATCGTGCTATAACCACGCATTAATGTGCAATGTCTAGAAAGCCAGCATTTGTGGTTGAGCTTCCGGTACATTTGAACACAATTCTGGAAACGGTTAATTTTTGGAAATTTAGACGCCATTTAGTACTTTAAGAGCGTCTTTAGTATCCTAATCTGATTAAAATGACACCAGTCACTGTGCTTTCATGCATTTACAACTATTGCGTTCAAGACCCATCGGTTTTGTCTCTGATCGCATGAGAACAGTTGTAATTATCTTTTCTAAAGAACCCTAATGCAGGAAAGTTTCTGAATATTTCTACAGGGTCTTGGTTGCACTTACTCCTTCTGTGGAAAGTACGAAAGTTGTGCTGATTGTGTGACAGACCTGTTTTGTGGATGGTGTGACAGTTCACGCTCCTGCCTCGGAGGTTTTGCCGCAGGGCCTCCTGGAATGAGTTGTCCTGTTTGGTTTTACTACCACTGTTATACAGTAGGAGACGAACGTTGTTCACCTGATATAATGGTAAGTGGAGAGTAGTAAAATAATTCATGGTGCGAACACATCAACACCATGCTGCACCCAGTTCGATATAAGTAATCAATACAAGAGAGACGGGAAGGGGCGGCACTAGCGAGTGTTGTTTATCAGTTGGTTAGATATGTATTTCTGAGTTATCTTTGCTTGTTTGTTCGCTTTTTGTTTTATGCTGCGCTGTTTTATTCTTTTTTATTTATTTTTATTCTGGCTATCAGAGCACTCTCCGCTTCAAACACAAAGCAAACAAACAGTAGTTTTACCTGGATTGCATGCCAGTCTATGCTCATAATCGTCTGTGTTTTGTTAGGTTTTCCTACCAGTTTCCCAATATCCATTTGTACTGCTCCGCGCAGAAGGACACCGTGAAATTGCGTTGCCCAAGAAAACCCAAAAAAACATATGCGCTGCTAATACACCACAGTCTCTGGGCTCAAAATACTACGCTACTCAATGTTCCATGTCTATTGTCTAACGATAAGTGTTTCCACATATTTTTCTTAAACAGAGGGTGAATTGTAGAGGTAGGCATTGCAACTTCAAAGATGGAGGAGCAAGCATTGAATCCTGTCAAAAATGCAGCGATCTCGAAAGATGTCACAAAATCACAGTAAGATTTCTATCTTTATTTTCTGTTTCTAGCTTATCGTTGTTTATTAAATTTAGTGACACTTTAAAGTAGTAGTAATGTTACATATATCTAAGTGCAAATAGCAACTAACAGTAAGTTGTAGCAAACTAATTGGTAGAACCAGTTAATCTCACTTGTAGTATCATTACCAGTAAGTGCGAAAATTTAGCATGAAACACTTTGTTTGGAATAAAAAGAGAATATTTGACCAAGGAGAGTAAATGTGGTTAGAAATCTCTACAGCTCTACCTCATACTATTTGCCAACTACACCACACCTTCCCCCCTTATTTTGGGTTAAAAAAATAATCTCAGAAGGGAGAGTAGCCGGTTGGGCAAGCAACCCGTCCCCCCTTAGCTCAAGGATCTGCCACTGCGAAGGTAGTAATGATCTGTTACCTACTAAACCTCATAACAGGACGACAACCAGTGCAGGTCGTGGGATGAGACCAAGTGTCCAGGCGGGAAAATTAAAGTGAATTATACAGATCCCCAGAGAAGAAATAATGTGGAGTTTGCTAAAAACGTGAAGTTTGTGGAGCCTAACGATACTCTTGTTTACGCATGTCCAGTAATTTTGCCAAATCAGGAGAGGGTGTCGCTAGTTTTAGTTGCACCAAAAGTCCTGAAAGTTCAAAAGGGTGATATACTGTGTAGTCCTCAAGCAGGAGGTGTTATGCATAAGATTGTCAAAGAAATCAGCGATGGTGAGTGTCATGACTATAAATTTCTGTCACAACCTATTCATAGTCCTCGATCATATCGATCATTTGAATACTTGTAGTTTTAAAAAAAGCTCTGCGTTAGTAATTCTTCTGAGGGGCATGGGCGAAATTAGTAATCTGTACTGTAAATGGCTGACATTGGCTTTCTACCATGTGTCGCTGGAAAAGTTTTCCCAATTTTTTTTTAAGAAGTATACTCCATGTAAACATCAAATGCAAGATAAGTCATCTTGTTGCCGTTGTGAATTGTTTGAGATCTTACTGCACTGCAACTTGAATTTATTACAATTAATAGCGAACGCATCTCTAAAACATACCTATAATAGCGTTCAATATTCAAATTTATTATTGTCTCAAAAGGTCCTTTTCAATTGATGCTGAGCGCCCCAGCAGGGTTAGAAGAGGTTATAAAGTATGCGGACTTTAAAGACGAAGTCACTGCAGTGCAAGTAGACGACGACTCGACCTTTGAAGATGAGCCTGATCAAGATGACCTGCGGGAAGTCATTACAGGCAACATTACGTTCGATGAGGGTCGGGTAATTTTGCTTTCAAATGGTAGGTAAACGTTTTTGTATCAACCAGCTTAAGTCTTCTTAAATGACTGACGATCATTTAGTTACATCTACGATTTAATGCGTTGCATAACTCCTCATAAGTGCATGAAAGACACACAAGGGAGCAAACAAGCACAGATACGATAAACAGACACACAGACCATCAGGACCTGCAAGAAATTTCTGGTTAGAAAAGTCATACTCAACTCAAAAAAGATTCAAACAATTTTCTTAATCATCACTTTTAGAGATATACAAGTGCCTTGGTCACACATATGACACTGGAAAAATCATTGTCCACTCGTTTTACCTGGTAATAGAAAAGAACAATACCATCCCAAAGAAAGGTGACATAGTTGTGTCCAATGCTAGTAATGGTTTCATCGAGACTATTGTTGAGGTTCATAGAACGAAGAACATCGACTATTTGGAAACGAAATTTCAGAGATGTGAAGCAAACTCTCATTGGAAAGGAACAAGGTATTTACATTAATGATGACACCTTATTTTGATATCAGGCGGGTTGAGACGGTGGAATTTTTGCATCAGTATAATTGGGGTATGAGACATTCGACAGTGTAAAAATATCACCATCTTTCCCCACAACGCAAAAATTTTCCGTAAACTGCACCTAGAGAGCTGTTGACTAATGATCATATTCGCATTGTTGTTCAAGACTGATATTTTTGCTTTGGTGAGAAGTGCACGCATCTGTACCTATTAAATCAACATGTATTTGTGTGAACTGTTCATGGCCTTTTTAGATAAATGAATGACTTTATTGGGGTTGGCAAGCCTTGGAATGATTACTGGTGACTCAGTAATTTACTTATCGGACAACAAATAGATAAACATCATGAGAACAAAAGTCTCAAATGATCGACCGAAGGCAATCCAGCTGGCTACTAAAAAGCATAACCGAAAAGCCGACTGTTAAAGTGTAAGCGATCCTACCCTAAAATCCAAGACCTAGGATGCCAGGCTCGACTTATCCTTAAGTTTCCGTTTGAGTTAATTTTCTTTTACTTCTCCCACAAACCAGACTACAGGAAAGTAAAAAAAGGCTTTCTGGGTCAGTATCCTGTAGCGGAGGGGATAACAACGAAGGCCTTGTTTTGTCGAAACCAGAGAATGGAGGTCGGCAGTTTTTCGTCAATGACTCAATTATTGGGAGACCTAGTGGAGCCTTCATTGCAAAGGTAATGTTCGTATTTTGTGAGGTCCAAATTCGATTAAAAGATTAAAGCCCGAGCATCTTAAGAAAGCAAAATGGAGAGATCACCGAATACTTATTAAGATTTAGCGCGGTCGGTTGCGAAGAGTGCTTCCATCGTTCGGTATGTGGAGTATCATTCAGGAACTGCAAAATTATAGCATGTCTCTTAATAGAGTGACAAGCCAAGAAAACTTCAGGATATTAATTTTCATGGGTTTTTTATTGCTATCTTTAGGGGTTAAACGGTGTTCCTCCCTCGAGGAGAGAAAAAATGTATTCTAAAATTCGTGATTCGAGAATGTTTGGGTGCGTTTATTCTAGCTTGAATTCGAGCTAGATGAAGCTCTCTTTGTTGACCTAAGTCATTTGTTTTATCGTTGTCCTTTTTTTTCCAGATGGTTTTGCATTTGGTTATCATCTCAGGTAACTCTACCATCTTATGTCATTTCAAACCTCAGGTTGTAGAAGTCTACTCCAGCGGAAATTTTCTTCTGGTGGAAGTAATTTCTGCCAAATTGGACGGAAATGGAACCATTACTACAGCTGTAGATATAAATATACTAAAAAGCCACAACAGACGAAGTAGGCGGTCAACGAGATACGATTTCAAATTGGCAAGTTTTAAACCCGACGAAATACATCACAAGGTACAGCATCTTTTAAAAGTTCTGCAAAAGTATTGTAGACAAACCGAGAATTAGATAAATGCTATGTTAAGTTTGCTCTCTGATATCTATCTAAATCTTCTCAGTTTCTCCACAAAATTATGTCTTGTTAAATTTTCATTTTCTTCAGTTGCTGTCAACGGAAAGCGCCAAGGTACAATTGTCCTTGGGAATGTTTTTCAAACTGACTATGTTTCTTGAGATAGAACCAAAGTGGTCAGGTGGAATAGAGGATGCGACTGTTGGTCTGGGGTTAGAGGGAAAATTAGATTTCTCTCTGGAATTTAGTGTTAGTGGGGAGTTGAGGTAAGTAATTTAATTTAACCTCAACATTACTCCGAGTTTTTCTTTCGGCAAAAAAAAAATGTAAAATGAAATCTGAAAACTGACGTTGTTATGGTGGACAGTTTGTTCGTTATTTTCTGCGATAAAGCCAACATTTTCCTTTTAAAATTGATTCTTGTTTGTCTACAGATATAACAAAGGCCTAAACATCATGAAAGTAAAACAGCTCGGTAGTTCAATTTACATTCCCGTTGGGCCAATTAAAATCCCTGCCGGTATCTTCTTGGAAATATCAGGAGATGCATCTGCTGAATTGTCTGTAAGTTGGCGGTGCAATTTATTAACCTTTTTAGTTTAACCACTGACCTTGAAAACGTCACAGCTCTCTCATTTAATGTCTATTATTAATCATGATTGTACACTATCATGAAACACTTCAATAAGTTAAAACACTTGTATTTCCTCTATCACAAACTCAGTCGGTAGTCCAGTCAGCAAGCCACTCAGTCAGTCAACTATCCAGTTTTATAATTTGTTGGTTGGTTAGTAAAAAATCAGTGAGTGGAGGTAAGGATTGCGTCCTACCTGTATAAGTTGTCTCGACGAGATTAAGGAGAACCAAAACACGAACCTGGCCCAGGAAGACAACAAAGATTCAATAAGTACAGTACCGTGGCCAAGAAATTCGCAGCGGCAATTTATGCTTTCGAGTAGTTAAGGAAAATATCATCTATATACAAGAGGTTGAATGAACTTACTGTCTTTTCCCCCTAGGGAAAAATTTCTCGTTCATTATCAGTTAATGGAGGGGTCTCTCTTGGAGGCGAATGCCGTTGGAGCCGTGGTAGTTGCTACAAAACTGCTAATACTGTAAGGGAAGAAAAACTACAAAGTCATTTTTCAGTTATTAATCATTCAGGTGTTAGATGTACTCCATAAACGTCTTGCCGCTAGACTGGTCTCTACCTGTTGACGAAATGGCGGCTTGTACCTCTCACTCCGTGTCAAGGATAGCAACACTGCTAATTTTTCACAAAGCTGTTCCAAAATTATGTTATATGTGAGCTTTTCCGCGATTAGCACCGTTATACGTTTGTGGGTTTTTATTTTTATCATGACTTCAGTCAAGTCAAAACTTATTTCGATAATGTCTTAAAACATTCGTCTTCTTAACATTCTTCATGTCAATCATCCTCTCGCTACCTCTGGAGGTCTTCCGTTCTCGCTTTTTATTTAGGATAGAAAGAGCCTTTCGGCAGGGAAACATCAAATCAAAAGCGAAAATCGACTCAGCAAGTGAGCGCCAACAAGCCTGTGCAACGACGACTAGATGTTTGAAATTCTGCGTTCTTTATTTGACCATGTTCTCTTCATCAGCATCAGCTACCTCGTTCTTCTCTCCGTCCACCTCTCCTCTTATACTTTTTTTCCCCTTTTTCCTCCAGTTGAGATCACATTTTCTCCTTTTTTGACGTATCACTAATATAGGTTACTCTTCGCAAAGACTGGAGCAGCCCAGATCCGCAATTGGAAGCTGGAGCATCCGTCAAGATTACAGTGACACCGAAAATCTCAGTGAAAGTGCCAGCGTTTCCAAAATCGCAACCAATGCTAATCAAGTCATCCCTTTTTAGTTTTTTCGACGATTTAGGTGAGATCAATCAAACAATTCTTACGTGCGGCCTACTTCAGTCCAATTTTAACCAAAGTTCCTGATTTATCATTACAGGTAAAGTTTACATCAAGTAAGGTTCAGTTAAGAGATACTTGCATTCGAATTTTAGCTTTGCATTTTGGACGCAAAACATTCTCGCCTTACATCAACACAATCAATTTTTTTCTTAAGAATCATCGGCTCTCCAATCTTCTTTAGACAAATCACAAGGCGAAATAAAGCAAAATGGAGGAATTTCTCACTAAAGACATTGTCTCCACTGAAGATATTTGTTCTAGGTGTATTTTTTTTTTTCGGAAATTGAAATGATTATGATTAATTGGTAACAGGACTTCTTGTCATCCAATCCTGTCCGGAATCATACTTGTCATTTACAAATCGAACTCCCGCTTCGAAGTCGTCCGATTTTGCAAAATCACTCGTATGATTACAGACCGAATTGGACTCCACTCGGTCCTATTACCATTATTAATCAAGATAATTTTATTTCAGTTGAAGCTGGTTTTGAGTATGTGGACCTTTCCATGGCGGTATTTGTGAGTGTACCACTAGAAGCTGGTCTGGATATACGGCTTCCCTCATCTCAATGCAATGGAAACAAACCTGCTGAATTGAAAAGTTTCTACGGAATTTCCGGAGTAAATCTCGGTGTCTCGGTTGGATTTCTTAAAAAATATTTGACACTTGAACATCATTTGGGATATTCTAAGAGAAAACGCTATTGGTAAAAAAAACTTCATATTTTATACAAACAACTTGACTCCTGACATATAGAATAGTGACGCAAAGAAGTAACTGTCATACATTCACTTTTGTTAATGAAACTAACTGCCTAAAATGCACGAGCACAAGGAGGCTATCAATGAAAAAAATGATATCCAATGCCCGTGCAAATGTAATGCAAACGCTAATGAATAAAGTAAGATCTTCCCTAACTAATGGAGGTAAAAGAAACAATTATTCTAAAGAGAAAATCCGCACTTCCCTCGTTCTTTTCGCATAATGAAATACATAAAAAGATGTTTAGAAAATAGAAACAACAATGATGATAACGTGAATTAGGAAAAATTCTGTGTTACTTCTTAGCTTTAGGAAAGAAACTTAGACCTCTTGTTCTATTCGTAAGCAAGAGAGCGCATGAACATAAATGGGTAGATAAGTGAGTAGATAAGAAAACGGACTTTGTAAAGATAAGTGAATGGTGGATATGACTTCCGTTTTTATTAAACTATTTAATCAATATTTTACCGTTCTTTCCTAGGGATTGTATATGTCCAGTTAAAAGTGAGAGAGTAAGTTATTGTAACTATAACTTATATGAATTAATGCCATCTTTTAAAATTTTACTTTTCAATTCTATTCCGCTTGCCATTTTTTCCTTTGTAGTAGCGTTATTTTATTAGTTTTAAATATAATTTGCATCTACTTTGTAACAGTTATGTGTGGGACCTTCACCAACGCGACCGAGACCACCTGTGGATGGCAATCCAACACCTGGGAATGGAAATCCAATACCTGGGAATGGAAATCCAATACCTGGGAATGGAAATCCAATACCTGGGAATGGAAATCCAATACCTGGGAATGGAAATCCAACACCTGGGAATAGAAACCCGACGCCTGGGAATGGAAATCCGACACGTGGAAATGGCAATCCAACACCAGGGAATGTCCATACAACACCTTGGAATGGCAATCAAACAACCACTCCTCCTCCGCAAAATAAGAAAGGAAGTGGGTAAGAGTGCTGATTATTCTTCCACTTCGTGTGATACAGCCTGTGCGAAGCCTGGTGCTTCAAGGGTGTAAAATTATCTTCCAGTCCACAGATACTGCTATTTGCTTGGTCTTAAAGTGATTTTAAGTCTCATAACGAGAAATATTTACTCATGTCACTTCAAAAGAGATTGGTTGAAGATTTAGTAAGGATAGACTTAGTTGGAAGAATATTGCAACAATAATACAACTGACTGGCCAACTGGCCGACCAGCCATTTGGCCGACAGGCTGAAGAACTGACGGAATAATCAACTGATTGATTGACTCGATTGACTAGCTGGCAGACTGAATAACAAAGCCACCAGTAGAATGACTTACTGACCGACTGACCGAATGACCTACGGATGAATTCATGGATTCATTATTCATTTACTTTCTCGGAAACAGCAAGACCGGACAATTTCCATGTGGAAAAGCACCTCTCTGTTTTGGGAATCGCACGGGTCCTGCCTGCACTCAGCCACATATAGGGCGTCTTAAGAGTATGTAACCTTAAATAGACCTGCAAAGTGTGAACCTAATTGCAGCAACGTTATCATAGAAAAAGCAAAAAGAAACAAAGAAAAAGCCAATTTCAAATTAATTAGCATAGGGCGTAAGCATATGTCATCAGCATTAAAATTTGATTATTGACATTAATTACTCAGCAAGGCCCAGTTGTTTCGAATGCCGATTAGCGCTGACCCAGGCTTAAACTTTAATCTAGGTTTCTTTATTTCTTTTTTCAAAAGCCTGAAAGGAAAAGTTTCCATATTTTTTTTAGAACATCTCATGATCAAATTGCAAGCAAAAAGATTTGAACTAAATTTCCTTTTAACGCTTTCAGACCTGAAATCAAATTTCACATTAACCCTGGCTTACCTTAACCCAGCTTTCAACAACCTGGGCCCGCATGATCATATTATTGCGCGCCTTCTGATTGGTCAAAGATTGCGCCATGTCTTGCTATAATCACCTCGCACGAGGTGACTATATTAAGGTCAATAAATTTTAAAGTGGCTACCTTGCGTTTTGTCAATGTTTTCGAGGTAATAAAGGAGATGAAAGAAAATTAAATTACGAAGGGCACAAAACATGCCACTGAGTTTGGTGGAAGAGTTTTTAAGAGAAGGATATAGATCTTCTTTTTTTGGAATCACTTGAAATTTCTATGACAAAATTTAAAATTCTCAAGAAGTTGGAAGAACTTCTGAGTTGAAATTTTGCGAAAATTTTTCGGCTGACGAGCAAATAGCTACAGGGGTATTTCTATGTGCTAGCTAATTCCTATTCAGCTTTTTTCTTTTCTTTTTTTGCTTTTTCTTTTATAACCTTACTGCTAATAGATACGTGTAAATAAGTTTGAATTCATTAAGCTGACATTTTGTCTAATATTACAGTTAATATTAGAGGGTTTCAGCAAGTGGACGGGAACGTCATTTCAGAACGGCGCGCGCAGCAAAAATGCTGAGAAAAAACTGGGTAGAGAACGCCGTCGTGTTGTGTTGAAAAGTGACTTAGCAGTCATTTCAACGAACCGTCCACGTTATGTTTGTTCTTGAATATCCTAACCTTGGCTCTTTAGGATCATTATCAGCTTTGAATTTTCGGTTTCATAGACCACTTGAAGGACAACGAAATTATCCTCTTTGAGAGTGTAACAAGCACAAACCCAGGATAGTTTACTACAAGTGAGTTGTTAATATGAATCCGCATGGGCGATTAATAAACTTTGAAATTATTCCTTTCCAGTCAAGTCTCGAGTCTGCAGATTCATCTATCAAATTTTAAAGCCCACTAAATATTTTTTTCTATTATTAGTATCGCTGTCATTTCGTTTCGTGCTTCTAGATTTCAGCACTACTCGTTTTTCTTCATAATTTTTTAAAGTATAATTTGGAATTGAAATCGTCGCTGTTTTTTCCCTTGTTTACTGAATATTCTTCTCAATCATGACAGTACACCTCTTTTGAGCACCACCTTCTTAGAGTTGTAATGCATTTTGAACGGAGTTATCAGGAGTTATGGCGAAAACATGTAGAGATCAAGCGACCTAACGATGGAGTTGTTTACAATGAGTTCCCGTTTAACCATGAACGGATGAAATGCACTCAAACTAGTCACCAACGAAACGTTTAGACTGAGGAATCAGACTTCGTCCCTGTTTTATTTTGTTTTTTTTTAATTTAATTTTTTTAACGAATAAAGTAGTTCAAGACTGAATCAAATTAATAGATTTAGAAGGCCGTGCCGAAATCAAGTTGATTGTTATTTTCTTTCGTAGATGACTTTCTTGTCTTAGTTTTCACCAGCGCTGATCAAAAACTAAAGACAAAAAATTGCAAACCCAAGCTATTCTCAAATTTTTTTTATCTCTGACTTCAATTCGCAGAACACTTTTTTTTTATTACGGTTAAAACGACAACGACAACAAATAACACTGAATGATATAGCAGGTAACCTTCGTGTTGTTTCATTTTGATAAACTTCAGCATGAAGCAAGTTTAATTTATTGATGAATTAATTCACGATAAAGAAAAGCCCTTACGTTGCTTAAAGCCACGCTCAATTACCAAAGGTAACTGAGCCCTAAAATATTTTTGTGTTTCTTTTTGTGTTTCCTTTCGGGAATCCAGAATAAATGTAGCGGTAAATTTTCACAAATTCACCGAATAAAACAAAGAAAGGAACCTGGTTATCCTGGAAATGAGTTCTGAAATCATTCCAAACTGCATCATCTCGTTTATAAGTGCACAATTAACGCAAATCCCAGGCGTTTTGATCACGACTGGAAAACCAGCGAAATGACGTCCTGAACTTGATGGGGAGAACGGCAACGCTAACACCGGAAGTCGAAATAGAGTCGTGTCCAGATTATCTGAGTGCTTTCCCGTTCTGAAATGACGTTCCCGTCCTCTTGCTAAACCACTCTATTATGAAGATAATCGGTGGTGGTGAAGACAATCAGGAGATCGAGAGCCGGATCTGTTGCATTGCTATAAATCAGAGTTCAATTTGATAATTCCACGAGTAAACGACCTTGGTGCCAGATTGTTTTATCTGCATACAAACACTTCTTTCAGTAGTTTAAAATATGATAAGCGCGGATATTTTGCAAGGTGCGATTTTCTCCCGCACCCCGTAGGAGCAGAAAACAACAGGAGCAAAACAATTTTCCAAACTTTCTTTAGTTTTATAACCGTTCAATATTCCACCTTTATCTCATTTTCTGGCATTCAAACATTTCGACTACAAAATAATTCCTACGGCCGTGTCTCAGCGTCTTATCGATCGCGTAACTTGTACGCTAAAGACAAAAACAACACGGCGACACTACTAAAGTGTTCTATCTGACTAATGAAATGAAAAAATCTGGTACACTTACAAGTTCCTTTTTAAAGAGTTGAGCCTAAAAGCCGAAAAAAGCAAATTTTCGATCATTCAGCGGGCCATTTTGTTGCTCCACTTTCCGTCCGTATTTTAACCCTGTTCTGCAGCGTGATGCTGCGGCATATTTTGCATGTTCCTTTTCCCTAATCATGATAATATGGAGAAGTACTTAAATAACAAACGTATTTATGTATTTTTTAGTACTCTCGAAATATATACTGCAATGACCTTTCTTCTGTCAAAGTCATGATAATTCGCTTTACAGACTGTTCAGGTAACGGACATCCTATCATAGCCCCGAAGTGTGAAGCGGAGTGTAACTGTTCAGGCGGGTGGGAGGGAGAATTTTGTGAGCGCTTAATTGCAAATGGTGGAGGTGACCCACATCTGGAAACATTAGATGGTAAGTAGAGAAGAAAAACAGTTTGTGCATTCATTCATTTACGAGCGAGAGTTAAAGAGAAATTTAAAAACCCTGAGAGAGGTCCAACAATTTGCTCATCAAACTACTCAGTTAAACGATAGATTTCCGACAAACCTTTGCTTTTCATTTGTAAACGAGAGCTTTATTTCAGAGTTTGTGTAATGTTTATGACGGCAGTTTTGATTTTTGCCTTCTTCGCCAGGTGTTAATTTTGACTTTTTTGGAATTGGAGAGTTCTGGGGTTGCAAGAGTGTTAAAAACGATTTTGGTCTTCAGTTCCGTTTTTATTATTACGAGCAAGCTTCGCTTATTGGTGGAATTGCACTCAAAGCTGGGAGAAGTGTTGTTACGATTATGACGATCAAGACTGAAAGAGTTCAAGACTTGCCCATTACAAGGTTTGGTTTATGCTTCTTAATCAATAAACAAAGTATTTCCATAATAGAGGCTATAGCCAGGGTGATTGGGATCTTCAAGTACTTACTTGTTCAGATACAACCTATTGCGATGTAGACTCACTAACCCTAATAAGGAGATGCAATTCACCTTGATTGAACCAGTATCATTCAAGAACTTTGTATGACTGACCTTGATTTCTCGACAGAATCGATGGAGTGGAAATGAATGCCACCATTAATTTGTCAGAACCTATTGAAATAAGTAATGGCACAGTGTTTTTGGATCATCAAAGACGTTTTTCGTTTGAGGCTGAGGAGAACGGCGTCGTTTTAGTTTCACTTCAGTATGATACAGGCAAGTCCTAAAAAGATAAAGTACTTTCCTTTCTGCCCAAGCCATTCATAAGATCAGTAGGTATGAATACTAGTGAGCTGGACTTTTATCCAGAAATAAAAAAAATGCTTTTAGTTTTTCAAATTCCCCAAACAAATGGTTTTATGCGACGAGATTTTCAAGGGATGCTCTTCGTCCATCATATTGGGCCATATTTTGGAGGATTTTCGTTATGTCTATTTGTTTATCTTGTTTGTTTGTTTGTTGGTTATTTGCTCTTTTGCTAGTGGGAGAAAGAAGACCTTAGATCCAACCCCGAGAAAAATCCTCTAAGCCAGTACAGGAACTTTATCACTTAACCCTTTAACTCCCAAGATCTCATTAGCAATTCTCCTTACTGTCTGCCAAATGATTCTCATTGTGTTAGTTTGGAAAATTTGGTATCGGATCAATTAGTAATCTCATAATTGATATTTTTCTTTATTCTCATCGCTTTTCTGCATGATATTGTATAGATATAGTAAGGAGAAATTCTGTTTTGGTCACTCACTGGAGTTAAAGGGTTTAAGGGTTTGACTTTAATGAGATGCACAAACTGAGAAGAAATGTCAGCAAATCAATCAATAGAACTAGCCCGAGACGTTAACGAAACGAACTAAGATGGTAACGAACTGGTCGACGGCGAAACGACATCTAAGCGAAATGGTCGGTTATTGCTTGACGGTATGTGACTCCGGTCTTGAAAGTTGAACTCAGGCCACAGAGGTCAGAGAAGAAAACCCTCGTTACCGTGAAATTCCAGCCTCGTTACATTTCGTTGCGTCTAAAGGCTGATTTTTTTACTTCTCTCAGGAGTAACAGTAACCATCGACGTTCGTCATAGTCGAGTTATGAAGAGACAGTATTTGAATATTCTCTACTCGCCAACTGCTGCTTTCAAAGGTAACACTGAAGGACTTTGTGGCTTCATGGATAACAATGCCACAAACGATTTCATGGGAACCGACGGAACTCTTTACGATGACGCCGTTCAATTTGCCGAATCATGTAAGCAAAGCTTATCACATGGTTTGATCTAGATGTTACCCAATATTTTTAGTTAAAACATTTATTGGTATTGAGAGCAACCTTAAAAGACAACAAATTTTAAGGCAAATATGTATTAGTAACATCGTCTTTTAGGTCTGTGCAATAGGTCATAGACTGGAAAATAAAAATAAGTATCTTTAACTTACAGTACGCACTGAATAAACGCGTTGTTAGCACGATATTTCTATCTCTACTGTGCGTTTGATGAGTTCGAGAATAGTTCATTGTCAAGTGGAACAGCTGCCGACTACTTTTGAGTGCTAAAAGCAAAATGAGTAATTTTCAGATCGTTCCTTTAGTTGCTGGAAAATTCTACATAATTAAAGGAAAAGAAAGATTAGAGTTCAATTTTCCAATCAAAGTCAAGATAAGTTGTTGATAAAGAAAAGGAGATTTGATCAACAGAATCAGCAGCAGTGTGCAGACATTGAAATAATCAATCTAGGCGGGTCTAGTAACTGGGTGAAGTTGTAGAAAGATGCAGATGGACACCAAAACTTTAAAGAGATTTTAAGAAAAGCCAAACGAGGATGTTTTAAGTAACAGTAGCTGCGTTATCCGATGTAACCTTCCTCCGGTTTTTTAATCACGATAAATTGGGTAGTAATCTGATAAACACGTTATCTTCGGCATGATAAGCAATGCACAAATTTTCGAACTGTATCCACCTATATGCCGATGAAACTGTTTCTTTCATTTAAAAGGGAGGATCACGGAATGCCACGATAGCTCAGGCACGAGGGACTCTTGGTCATGGAACTCATCAAACTTTTATCACGATGACATAATGGACATAACGTACACAGATCCCTCATTCGTACCTGTGTATTCACTGGACGGAATTTCTCAGTCTCTACTGCAGGTTAACAAACTCATGTGAATAAATCAAAGCCATGACTTAGATCTGTTATGTGATTGGTCATTTAGCAATAATACCATTTGAGCAATGATAGGACTATGTTGCTGCATTGCTTTTATTTGAACAGTGTTATTGGTTAGTTTATGCCTAATGCATGTGTGATTGGACAGAACGCTTCAATTCCTCATTTTTCACTTGTATGATCACAGACCAAATTGGATTCCGCGCGGTTCATTTGCCATTATTGAAAAAGGGGAAACTCGACTGCAACAAAAATAAAAAAAAAAGATAAACCTACTTTTTTGACCAACCCTATGGAATACCATCGCTGTTATAAAGAAGGCACATAAAAAAAGAAAAACAAAACAAAAAGCAGAAATCAAAAACAAACCATCACGTCTAGCCAGGATTTAAAAGAATGTAGTGAGTCTGCTTTAGCTTAGTGCCCTTTTCCTTACCTTAATTTGAACTAAGCTTCCAGGCACTTGTTTAAAGACCCAAGGTGATTGAGATGTACTTCTTAATTTGATAGAATTTGTTATTACTCGTCTGTCCTAAAAACCATTCTATCTTCAACATAGATTGCAACAAGCATGTGCAAATCCTTGAACATCTCTGATAACGATTTACAAAGCTGCATATTCGATGTCGCCATAACCAATGACACGACATTTACTGATCAGGAAACTTTTAAACGAGGTAAGCTTTCTTAACGAGTGCTTTGTAAGGATGATTTCATAAGTTTAAGAACTAATTTAGTTTGTCTTTAGAGTATAAGGACATTTGGTGTTTCAATTTATATCAAAATGTCACCCCTTATCATCCAAAAATATGAAGATCGGATAAAAAGTGGCTCAAAGATATTATCATTGATAAAAAGTTGTTTTAAACATAACAACCTGAAACTTTTACAATGCGCAATAAGCAATTTTCAAAGTAACAGCATACAAAGGTCGGAGCACTAACTTGTTGGCTTCACCATGTTCACGATATCTGATTCTTTGTGGTTAATACATCAAATTATCTATAATAATCGATTCGAAAAATTCGATTTCTCTGTTCCAGATTGTCCTGGCCAATGCTCAGGTAAAGGGAGATGTATCAATGGAACATGTAAATGTATCGAAGGTTGGACTGGGAAGAGTTGTGACAAAGGTATTGATTACTTTCAGTTGAGTTTTATCAACAGGTGTTAGATAGTCAAGGCGGACACCTGGATCTCTCTGCTAGAATTCTTTAGTAAATTGTATTACTGTACAAGACATACAGTTATACCCAGCATAAGGGCTCGCTTAATTTTGTTGTGCGTGTGTGTTTTCTACTTCGTTTGTGTATTGTTAAGACTTTTTTCTGTTTTCGGAGCTTCTCAGTAAGTTCAATTTCCACTCTGAGTTCTAACATAGCACAACTGGGTTTTTCAGCGTTACTATCTGACTTCTTCACACAAAAATCGTACCTCGTCGACCCTAACGTTGTCATCATAATTTTCTTTCCCTTAGGCTCTTGTCTGAACTGTTCAACCATTCATGGCGAGTGTGTTAAAGGATTTTGTGTCTGTGACTTGGGCTGGGAAGGACGAAGCTGTGAACTGGAAGGTTATGCCGTTCGTCTTCAGACTAAAATAGTGTATATTCATTTTGTTCTATTATCTCCTCATATTGACACCAGGAAACTCTTTTAAGCTGCTAAATGGATGTTTCAAAGACTTTATAAATGAGCTAAGGTCGCATTCTATTGGATTGTTTGAGCAGGTTGGATTTTGTCTTTTCCGAGTTTGAAACGATTGAGAAAGAGTGAAGGGCGACAGAGGACGTTTCGCTCTAGAGGTCAAGCGCTCGTTTCATTTTCCGATAGAAGTACCCTTTGTCATGATTTTCCAACGACACGTCGTTATATCACACCAAAATGCTAACGTTTTTAAATTATTGTGATCTACAGCCACTTGCCGTAGAGTTAACAACTGTACTAGCCCTGAACACGGCAGTTGCAAAACGACGGATGTTTGCCAGTGTAATCCTGGCTACATAGGTGAGTTACACAAATCTTTTTATGGCTGTTGTTGTTGTTGATGTTATCATAAACGCATGCTAGATTATTAAAAAAAAAAAGATCAGTGATAACTAGTGCTCTTGTAACTTCTCGGTCAGCGAAGATGAACGAAAGAGAAGGCGAGAAAAATTGGTGGGGTCTGGGGAGGAGTGTTTCATTTTAGTTGTAGTAATCGTGATAACCAAAAAGACTAGATGGAACAGCAGCAGGTTTCACCATGATTGGCTCATGGTTTGTGGAGAGCGAGGGCGAAAAAGTAGTCACAATGGACGAGCGGAGTGGAGAATTAAGACGAAATTTATTGAAGAGATTATAGAGTAGGAAGTTTAAAAGTAGACCAGTAATGGCTTTTTTTTTATAATCAGCCATACGAAGAAAAGATGAGAATGATCAATTATTCAATCAATGTACTTTTGCTTTTAATTGTTCTAAGCAGAAATCTTAATCTAAAGTTCGTACTTTACATAGCTGCCTTGTGCTCATAAAAATGCTATCAACCCGTTTTATCGCCCGAAACACTTCTTGTTCTTAAAACAGGTACATTTCTCGTATTTTCAGGTGCTAACTGCAGTATTGTTCCGACTTGTTACGATGTATCAAACTGTTCTGGCAGTGGAATTTGTGTGGATTTCGATGTATGCAAATGTGATATGGGATGGACTGGAAGCAATTGTGCCCAATACTCTTGCGAACAATTGGATTATTGCTCTGGTGAGTTGGAAAATTTTCTTTGAAATTTTATACATAGTTTACGAATTAAGTTATATTCAGACCTCAGAAGAGCACAAAGATTTCATCAGCAAAAATACTTTGGAATGTGATTTTTCGCACAAGCAAAGTCAATCTCATGTGAAGAACGATCAATTTAAAAACCAATATTCATTCCTGGGTGAAGGACAAAAATTCTCATGAGGAGACTCAGAAACTGACATTCTTCCCAAACAAATATTGTGTCTTCAGGGAGGAGCGGTAATTCTTCTAATAAGCTTGCTTAAAAAAATGAGATTCTGCTTAAATGGATTTCATCTTGAGAGAAGGGCCGTGCTTCTTTTCAGAAGAATACGCCATTAACTGGTTCTTGGAAAAATAATTTTGTACATGTGGGAAAAAAATAGTACTCTTGGAACAGAAATCAAACATACACGAGATTCTTCTCATAAGAATTATTTACCTCGGGAGAAGACTCACAGTTCTTTCCTAAAGAAGGAGATTTCTTCTGCTCAGAATTATAATTCTCCTCTGGGGACGAAGAATCTAAAATAATAAATTCTTTTCTGAAGAGACATGATTCTTTCAGAAAGAATTTAATTTCTGCTCAACAGAATTGAACTTAAGAGTGATTTAGAGTGTTAGAGTTGTAATTCCCGACTTTCCCTCCATCCCTCATTGCTTCTTTTAGTTTGTCCTTTATAACGTTCTCCTGATCCGATGCTAGTATTAATGTTTTCATGTCCTTTCTTCCCGCTTGCTATTAACAAGAACACGGTAGCTGCGTGGCATTTGACAGATGTGCCTGTGATTATGGCTGGACCGGAGTAAGCTGCGCTCTTCCTGACTGTGAAGCTGTCAATCAATGTTCCAAAGGAGGAGAGTGCATTTCCAGCGACAAATGTCGTTGCCTTCCGGGATTTATTGGAGCGGATTGTGGTCAGATGGCGGACTGTAGTCATCTCGCAAACTGCAGTGGCCAAGGTGTTTGCGTTTCTACCGAGATGCTGAATGTGTCTTGCAGTTGCTACCTTGGTTTTACTGGCGATAACTGCAGTCAGCCCACTTGCACAACCGTGAATAATTGTTCTGCCCATGGTGCGTGCGTGGAAGCTGAGTTCTGCAAATGTGACTTTGGATACCTTGGAACTGACTGCAGTAACTTTTCTTGTGAGGCTGTCAACTTTTGCTCCGGTAAGTACATCGTTTTGAAATTTAAAATCGTCTCGTCATAAAACTTTTTTCTAAGTCGCTACTCCTATGAACACATCACACTAGCGAGGAGAACATCATTTTTTCACCAAAAATGACATATCATTTGCCTTTCACGGTCCGAGAGCAAATGGTCACAGAGAGTTTCAATGCCGTTGTGTGATCGAAATTGTTGGACACTTTCATATAGAAGTGCTTTTCTCGCAACGATCCTAGCGCACAATCCTGTCTCTATGATAATGATATTGACCTTCTCCCGACAACTTTCATTCCCGAGTTATTTATAGCTGTAGCTTCTAAAAGAAATAAATACGATAAGATAAAGCTGACGAACGATTTTGTTTTGTTTTTTTTTCGCTTCAGGAAATGGAAAATGTGTCGGCTACGATCTTTGCCTCTGCAATTCCTCTTGGTCGGGTCGCGCATGCAGCGTTCCTGATTGTAGTGCTGTAAAAAATTGCTCTAGCCAAGGAGATTGCATCCTGCCTAACATTTGTTCTTGTTATCCAGCTTTTGATGGCGAATACTGCGACCAGAGCACAAAAGCAAACATAAATCCTCCAAGATTTAACGACACTTTTTATAGTGTAACCATTGTGGAAAATTCTCCTGTAGGAACAATGATTTTACAAGTAAAAGCCAACGATACAGATTCAGGAAGAAACGGTCAGATATTTTATGCCATACTTGGTGATGATAACGTAGAAAGTATTCTTACCATTGGCGGACAATCTGGAAAGGTTTACATCGCAAAGAAGCTGGATTTTGAGACAATTGAGATGAAATCATTCAATGTGACCCTGGTTGCTGCGGATAATGGATATCCACAGAAATCTGGAATCGCTACTTTGCAGATAACAGTAATGGATGAAAATGACAATTGTCCAACCTTCATCGAGCCACCAGGAGATCTAAAACTAGAATTCCTTACACTCATTCCCGGAGAAACCGTAACCAAAATTTCTGCAATTGACTTGGACAGTGGAGTAAACAGCTATATAACTTATAGCCTATCCAAAAATGACGCGTTCTCTATTGATCCCAAAACTGGTGTAGTTACCGTGGTGTCCCACCTGACGAAGAAAGTTCATTATCTCACTGTTAGTGCCAGTGACAATGGGGACGTTTCTTGCATAACAGACATCAGTTTGACAGTTGAAATCGGCGTCTTTCCGACAACAAAAACCCGGACTAGACCCACCACTCCCTTCTCAAACAGGAAATCTGAAACCTCTAGTACATCTACTTTGCCTGAGTCTTTGCCTCCGGCAACAGAGCCCCGGACTAGACCTACCACTCCCTTCACAAACAGGAAATCTGAAACCTCTGGTACATCTACTTTGCCTGAGACTTTGCCTCCGACAACAAAGCCCCGGACTAGACCTACCACTTCCTTCACAAACAGGAAATCTGAAACCTCTGCTACATCTACTTTGCCTGAGACTACGGCGTTCACAGGTGAGTTTTTTTCTATTCGTAAATGGTGAGAAAATCATCAAAGCGCTTTTCTTGGCTAGAAAGTTGAATGACAACCTCAAACGATAGAAAATAAGTGAACAAAGTACTTACAAGGGAGATGAACCAATATGGAGCAAAGATGAACAAGATGAACAAACACAAGATTCACCCAATTTAAAGCCTGATATATTAACCGATTTAACCTCTTTAACAAGTAGAATTAACTATTTTACATTTATCACTGAAATTAAAGATGGAGTCAACTAGCTTGCCGATTAAATTCTGCAATTGAATCAGTACTGGAGAAACTGCATAGAAATGTCATGGAGAGATTGAAAAGAGTTAGCGTAAACGTTGTGTTCATTTAGCGTGCAAACACGTTACCAATTGTTATAACAAATTCAGAAAGTGTTTAACTATTTTAACATCGTTTGTATTATAAAAAGTTATAACAATTCATTAGTGAATAAAATAAACCGTGGTATGGAGACCCGCACGTCGCATGCTTGACGTAAACAGATCCGAATCCTTCATCAAGCGGATAAGTAAAAAAAGAAATTAGCGGGAACTCATTCCTTGCTTTTTCGTTCGAGTTCATGTTTAAAAAATATTTTTTATTCTTTCTTTTTGGACAAAGGAGCGACAACTTCGCATGTACCAACGGAGGCAAACGCGGTTCCTCAACAAGGTTCAATTTATGGAATAATTGGTGGGTCTTTAATTGGAGGGGCACTGCTTCTTTTGATTGCCGCGCTGGTGATCAGAAAATGCCTTTGCAAAGACAGAATATCTCCAGAAACTACGGGAAGATTGAATGCTGGTATGGATTTTGAGCTGTCTAAGAGGATGTGAGAACATGCTATATCTGACGACAGGTTTCAAAATGAAAGTTCGCCATGAGAGAAAGAACCCGAGCTACCTTCTTGGGTTACCTGTGGTCGCAGTACTTTACTCGTATACTTAGCAGTAAAGGGAAGCTTTTTTTTACAAGCTCACTTACTGAGTTGATAATATTAGTATCAATATCAGTCAGTAACAAACGGAACAAAAAAAAAACATTGCAGTGTCATTAAGAGATTAAACCTCTCACCTAGACCTAGTATATCACTGTTATATAAAGATTATCAGTAGTACAGAAAGTAGCAGTGGTAATAGCGCTAGCAGTAGAAGTAGTTGTAGCAATGGAAGAAGCAGTATGCTGTAGGAGTGGTGTTCACAAGGGCAGTAGCCGTAACAATAGCAGGAAGCCATCAACTAACTTACCTATACATCTAAATCTTAGTTAGAGATGATTGTTGGTTACATATCTCTAGTTTCCCGTATATCATAGAAGGTAATTGTAGGAACGAAGAGTAGACATATTAAGTTTAATTTTCTATCTGATTTTGAGTGTGAAACAAGTTTGAATAAAAGCGTGGATTGTTTTTAATTTTGTTGTGCAGTGTGAGGAGTGGTTTTATATATAGCTCAATCAATAGCTTTCATACGCGATTAGAATTTAGTTCTTCCCCGGACAGCACTAAACATGACCCCTGACATGACTGTTTCTTCTTTTCTCGTAAAAAAAAGAATAAAGGGAAAAATGTTTCAGCTGCATTAACTGAAAAGAAAATAATAATTAGAAAAAACTCCAATTGATTTTTTGAAAATGTCCATTGTATTTAATCTCAGCTAGCTTAGATGTAGTTTCTTGTGAGCCAATAAAACCCAGGAATTGCAATAGTATGGGTAGTTTTCAATGTGAGACTCAGAAAACCTTCAAAAATTATTCATTGTTCTGTTTCTGATGGCTACGTCACGTTGTAACCAATCACATTCGAGTTAGAACACAAAAGAAAAACTTCAAACCCGGAAATTGATCACCATTGTTGTAGGCTGCTTAGTTTTCTCTCAGCTGATTGGCTTGAACCCTTGAACTCCCAGAAGTGATTAACATGTAACTTCTCCCCATAATATCCATAAATTATCCAGTAAACAGGTAATGAAAATCCTCAAACTTTTCTGGAAGAATTTGTTATTTTGATCTAACACTAATTTTCACGGAAATATATAGCTTCCAGAGAGGAGAATAAAAAGTCAGCGGAACTTGGGATTTGAAGGGTGAACCCTTTAACTCCCATGATCCTTTGAGTACTTCTCCCCTCTATTGCTACCACATTTCCTTATGAACTTGATGGGATTTGGTCTTATATCAAGATAACACCTACTCACCAACAGGCTTATCGTATGTTTTTATAACCTGCTATAATGAACATATTGGAATTATGAGGAGAAATTACATGTAGATTAGTTCTGGAAGTGAAAGAGTTAAAATTGTTTGGAGCACCATATACAGTATTCCTTGAGTACAAGTATTCCCAGTTTCATGAATTGCGCTTGAGTGAATAAAACTGTTTAGTTATGTTTGTGTTTCAGATACTATCCATGCTGTTTCTGGTCCTCATCTTTGTCATCTTAACACTCCAAGCTACTTGCTACTTCTCTCTGCTTCGCCACTCCAGGACATGATCAAACAAACTGTACTTTACTTCAATGGCAGTCCTTCTCGCAGAGGTTGTGAAACTTTTCACAATGTTAGTGGTGATCTTTTTTCAGCGTGGAAATGTAAAAGCATTCACTTCATATCTCACTGCCAATTTGTTTGTGGGTCACAAGCCTACGTTTGGTCTATCTGTGCCATTTTTATAGTATGTTGTAGAAAAGAATCTTGTTTATAGTACAACGATGCATCTAGATCTGAAATCAACAACATTTCAGGTAATGTGGAAAAAAAATTTTTCGTTATTTTGTAAGTCTGATTTTAAACTTTGCAGATATGTTGCCAAATTGGTAGTTGTAAATGCTATCTTAGGCATATCTTACCCTTTAACTCCTAGGAATGATCAACATCTAATTAGTCTACCGATGGTATCAATACAATATCCAGCAAACAAGTATGAGAATACTGAAACTTATCGAGTGGAAGTTGTTATCTTGATCTAACGCGCGCTGTCATTGGTTGAAAGAGCGTGCTCTATGAGAGTATAGAGCATAGAACTGAGCTAAAGCTTTAACCCTTTTATAGGTATGATTTCAGCTCCAACTGTAATAATTGTAGTTGTACTTCGACGTCTCAGTTCAATTACAATTGTTAATCAAAACTATAACAAAGTTCTTGAACGCGATTGGTTATCACCAGCCCGATTTGAGCAGTAATAGGACAGTGTGCGTGCTACGTTTGTAATTAGACAGTGTAATGGGACAGTTAACCCATCATGACTGTGAAACTGGAAGTATGCATCATGTGTGCGTGCTGTTGTCCCGTATTTCGCCAATTGACTGTGATTTTTTTACCGAAGATATATATCTAGTGTGTAAACGTCACGCAGTAGTTAATTATTTTCCAATAAAAAGTTCTACATGCGCTTTTTTAAGTTATCTGAGAAGGGTCGCGTGCTTTCGTCGCGTATTTTGTCAAGTTAACTGTGTTTTTTTTGTGAAAACGTATAACTGGTGTGTAATCGTCACGCAATGGTTAATTATTTTGCAATAAAAAGTTCGATATACGCTGTTTTGAGTTATCTGAGAAGGCTCGTGTGGTCTGTAGCCATATTTGGCGCGACAAATGAATAGGATGTGCGCTAGCTGCTTGAAGATACTAAAGACAAGCATGCGCGTTGATCCATTTGCAAGTTTTGAGAACATCTTCCCCGTCAAACACATGCAGAGTTTCCCTAGATTTCCTCCTTTTAATCAACCTAAGTTATGATGTAGATATCATAAACAATATGCACATTGCATGGTTTTGTCATAAAAAATAGCAGAACATTTTTCAAACAGACAAGCTTAGACCAATTATGTTATGATTATGTGAAAAGATATCTTATGATCGTGAGGTTTTCTGTCATAATGACAATGTTGTAACTTTTGTGTCTAGTTGCCAATTATACCCTGTTTTTTGGGGTCTTTATATTAAGAATTAAGGTGAAACATGAATGAATTAAACTATGATCTGATGTACTTTAATATTGTGTTAGTTCTATTGTTCTCTTCGTATCTCTTGTGCTAAACCTTGCGATGATATCAGTGGGTAAGATTTTCAGCGCTAGCAGTGTAGGGAGTAGGGAATGCAAGGAGGGAGTCACCGGCTACTCAGGACACCCTTGCTACGCCTTTGCTACGCCCTTGAGCTCCAACTGACATCCAACAGTCATCTTTACACACAGGCCTTTATTCCTTAATGGGAAGGCAGGAGACCCCTGGAAGTAAGTTGCCTGTACTTTGTTTTACTTTGAACGACTACTGTACAAGGAAATTAGCAACCAACTATGCTTTTATTCAAACTTATCTCACATTCAAAATCAGATAGAAAATTAAACTTAATATGTCTACTCTTCATTCCTAAAATTATTCACCTATGATATATGGGAAACTAGAAATATGTCACCAGTAACCATCTCTAACTGAGATATAGATGTATAGTTAGGTTAGTTGATGGCCTTCTGCTACTGCCCCTGTTAACACCACTCCTACAGCATACTGCTTCTTACATCGCTACAATCACTTTTACTGGCGGTTAAGAATATATGAAAGTCATATCACTTCTACTGTTACCGGTATTACCACTGCCACTTCCGTTACTACTGATAATCACTATATAACAGCGATATACTAGGTTTAAGTGAGAGTTGTAATCTCTTGATACCACTAACGTTGCACCGCTTATGTTTTGTTTGTCACTGACTGATATTGATACTAATTCTATTAACTCCATAAGTGAGGTTGTATAAAAAAAAAGCTTCTCTTTACTACTGTGTATACGAGTAAAGGACTGAGACCACAGGTAACCCAAGAAGTTATCTCAGATTTTTTCTCTCTAAGGCAAACTTTCATTTTGAAACCTGTCATCAGATATAAAATGTTCTCACTTCCTCAAAGACATCTCAAAATCCATACCAGCATTCCATCTCCCCGTAGTTTCTGAAGATGTGCTGTTTCTGCAAAGACATTTTCTGATCACCACTACTGCAATCAAAAGAAGCAGTACTCCTCCAGCTGCAGACCCACCAATTATTGCATAATTTGGACCTTCCTGGGGATCCGCGCCTGCCTCCGTTGGTACATGCGAAGTGGTCGCTCCTTCGTCCAAAAAGAAAGAATAAAGAATATTTTTCAAATTTGGACTCGAAAGACATGAAATGAATTCCGGCTACCTCATTCTTTTTACTTGTCCGCTTGATGAAGGATTCGGATCTGTTTACGTCAAGCATGCGAGGTGCGGGTTTCCATACCACGGTTTATTTTATTCATTAATGAATTGTTACTACCTTTTTGTAATACAAATGATGTTAAAATAGTTAAACACTTTCTAAATTTGTTATAACAATTGGTAACTTGTTTGCACTTTAAATGTACATAACGTTTACGTTAACTCTTTTCAATCTCTCCATGATCTTTTGAAGGTTTCTCCAGTACTAATTCAATTGCAAAATCGAATAGGTAAGCCAGTTGACCCCATCTTTAATTTCAGTGATAAGTGTAAAATAGTTAATTCTGTTTGTTAATAAGGTCAAATCGTGTTTTGTGCATCTTGAAATGTAAAATAGTTATTTCTAATTGTTAAAGAGATTAAATCGTGGTTCGTGCATTACGAAAAGTTTAACGTAAATTTTTCAAGGTTTTCGTTTTTAATTGGATGAATATTGTCGTTTGTTCATCTTCGCTCCATACTAGTTCATCACCCTTGTAACCACTTCCATCAATTATTTTCTTTGGTTTGAGGTTGTCATTTAACTATTCAGCCAATAAAAGCGCTTTGATAATATTCTCGTCATCTACAAATGGAAACAAACTGACCTGTGAACGCAATGGTCTCAGGAATGCTAGATGTACTGGAGGTTTCAGGTTTCCTGTTCGTGAAGGGAGTGGTAGGTGTAGTGCGGGGCTTTGTTGTTGGGGAGACTTCGATTTCAACTGTCAAACTGATGTCTGTTATGCAAGAAACGTCCCCGTTGTCACTTGCACTAACTATGAGGCGATGAACTTTCTCTGTCAAGTCGGACACCACAGTAACCACACCAGTTTTGTTATCAATAGAGAACGCGTCATTTTTTGATAGGCTATAAGTTATGTCGCTGTTTACTCCACTATCCAAGTCAATTGCAGAAACTTTGGTTACGGTATCTCCGGGAATGAGTGTAAGGAATTCTAGTTTTAGATCTCCTGGTGGCTCGATGAAGGTCGGACAATTGTCATTTTCATCCACTATTGTTATCTGTGCGGTGGCGATTCCAGATTTCTGTGGATATCCATTATCTGCAGCAACCATGGTCACGTTGAATGATTTCATCTCGATTGTCTCAAAATCCAGCGTCTTTGCGTTGTAAACTTTTCCAGATTGTCCACCAACGGTAAGAATACTTTCTACGTTATCATCACCAAGTATGGCATAAAATATCTGACCGTTTCTTCCTGAATCTGTATCGTTGGCTTTTATTTGTAAAATCACTGTTCCTACAGGAGAATTTTCCATAATGGCCGCGTTATAAAATGTTTGGTTAAATCTTGGAGGATTGGTGTTTGGTTTTGCCTTCTGGTCGCAGTATTCCCCATCAAAAGCTGGATAACAAGAACAAACGTTGGGTAGTATACAATCTCCTTGGCCAGAACAATTTTTTACAGCATTGCAATCAGGAACACTGCATGCGCGACCCGACCAGGAGGAATTGCAAAGGCAGAGGTCGTAACCAACACATTTTCCATTTCCTGCAGCGAAAAAAAAAGGACATCGTTTGTCAGCCTTGTCTTACCGTATCGCTTTGTTATAGAAGCTACAGCTACAAATAAGTCGGGAATGAGAGTTGTCGGGAAGAACGTCAAGATCTTTATTATAGAGACAGGATTGTGAGCTCGGATCGTTGTGAGTAAAGCACCTCTACATGAAAGTACCCCACAATTTCGACCACCCAAAGACATTGAAACTCTCTGTAACCATTTTTCTCAGACACTGGAAGGGAAATGATATGTCATTTTTGTTAACAATAATAATGTTCTCCTCGCTAGTATGATTTGTCCACAAGAGTTGCGACTTAGGAAAAGATTATTAACAAAACAATTTTAAACCAATGCACTTGCCGGAGCAATAGTTGACAGCCTCACAAGAAAAGTTACTGCAGTCAGTTCCAATGTATCCAAAGTCACATTTACAGAACTCGGCTTCCACGCACGCACCATGGGCAGAACAATTATTCACGGTTGTGCAAGTTGGCTGACTGCAGTTCTCTCCAGTAAAACCTAGATAGCAACTGCAAGACACATTCAGCATCTCGGTGGAAACGCAAACGCCTTGGCCACTGCAGTTTGCAAGATGACTACAGTCCGCCATCTGACCGCAATCCGCTCCAATAAACCCCGGAAGGCAGCGACACTTGTCGCTGGAAATGCACTCTCCTTTATTTGAACATTGATTGACAGCTTCACAGTCAGGAAGGGCGCAGCTTACTCCAGTCCAGCCATAATCACAGGCGCATTTGTCAAATGCCACGCAGCTACCGTGTTCTTATCAACACCGTAGGGGAGAGAAAGGACAAGAAAAAATTAATACTAGCATCGGACAAACAAAAAGAAGCAATGAGGGAAGGAAGGATAGTCGAGAATACATCTCTTCGTAGACTATGAATTTGATTTCCCGAGATAACTCACCAGAACAATAATTCAATCGTTCGCAAGAGTATTGAGCACAATTGCTTCCAGTCCATCCCGTATTACATTTGCATACATCGAAATCCACACAGATTCCATCGCCAGAACAGTTTGATACATCGTAACAAGTCGGAACAATACTGCAGTTAGCACCTGAAATACGAGAAATGCACCTGTTTTAAGAAAAAGAATTGTTTCGGGCGATATAACGGGCTGATAGTATTTTTATAAGCACAAGGCAGCTATGTAAAGTACGAACTTTAGATTAAGATTTCTGCTGAGAACAATTAAAAGCAAAAGTGCATGGATTGAATAATTGATCAATCTCATCTTTTCTTGGTATGGCTGATTATAAACAAAGCCATCACCGGTCTACTTTTTAACTTGCTACACTATAATCTCTTAAATAAATTACGCCCTAATTATCCCCTCCGCTCGTCCACTGTGACTAATAGTTCGCCTTCGCTCTCCACCAACCACGGGCCAAGGTGCAAGCTGCCACCGATCCATCTTCAGTCTTTTTGGTTTTCACGATTACAACAACTGAAATGAAACACTCCTCCGCAGACCCCCACCGATTTTTCACGCCTTCTCTTTCGTTGATCTCCGCTGACCGAGAACTTACAATATCACTGGTTACCATTGATCTTTTTGTTTTAAAGTAATTTAGCTTGCCTTTATAATAACATCAACAACAAACAGCAACAAGAAGATCCATGTAACTGACCTATATAGCCGGGATTACACTGGCAAACATCTGTCGTTTTACAACTGCCGTGTTCAGGGCCAGTGCAGTTGTTAACTCCAAAGCAAGTGGCTGTAGATCACAATAATTTATAAACGTTAGTATTTTGGTGTGATATAAAGGCGCGTCGTTGAAAAATCATCACAAAGGGCACTACTTTCGGCAAATGAAATCAGATCTCGACCTCTAGAAGCAAGCGCCCTTTTTTTTTCAATCGTTTCAAACTCGATTCCAGTTGCAAAATTAGATCAACTTTTCCTGAGGAAAAGAGAAAATTCAGCCTGCTCAAACAGTCTCAAACAAGCTCATTCATGAAGTCTTTGAAAACATCCATTTAGCAGCTGAAAAGAGTTTCCTGGTGTCAATATTAGGAGATCTTCGAACAAAATAAATATACTCTATTTTATTTAGAAGATGACCATGAACGGCATAACCTTCCAGTTCACAGCTTCGTCCTTCCCAGCCCAGATCACAGACACAAAATCCTTTAACACACGCGCCATGGATGGTTGAACAGTTCAGACAAGAGCCTGAGGGCAAGAAAATTACAATGACAAAGTTAAGTCAAAGAGTTACGGTTTTTGTGTTAAGATGCCAGATGGCAACACTGAAAAACCCAATTGTGCTATTTTAAAATTCAGAAAGAAAATTGAACCTGCTGAGAAGCTCCGAAACAGAAAAAGTCTTTACAACACAAAAACGAAGCAGAAAACACACGCACAACAAAATTAAGCGAGCCTTAATGCTGGGTATGATTGTATGTCTTGTACAGAATAAAGAGAAATAAAATTTACTAAAGAATTCTAGCAGAGAGATCCAGGCGTCCTCCTAATCTATGTTACACCTGTTGATAGGATTCAAGCTGAAAATAACCAATACCTTTGTCACAACTCTTCCCAGTCCAACCTTCGATACATTTACATGTTCCATTGATACATCTCCCTTTACCTGAGCATTGGTCTGGACAGTCTTAAACAGAGAAATCGAATATCTTGAATGAATTATTAAAAGCCATTTGAAATATTAGCCTTAAAGAATTAGATCTAGTGAGCATGGTGAGGCGAGCAAGTTAGCACTCCAGCCTTTCTATACTGTTACTTTGAAAATGTCGTATTGCGCACTCTTAAACTTTCAGGTTGTTGTGTTTAATACAACTTTTTATCAATGACAATACCTCAAGGTAGTTTTCATCTAATATTTGTATTTTTGGATGGTAAGGAATAACATTTTGATATAAAGCACTCGTTAAGAAAGCTTACCTCGTTTAAAAGTTTCCTGATCAGTAAATGTCGTATCGTTGGTAATAGCGACATCGAATATGCAACTTTGTAAATCGTTATCAGAAATGTTTAAAGATTGGCACATGCTTGTTGCAATCTACGTTGAAGATGAATAACAAAAAAGAGTCATAATAAATCCTATCTCAAATTAAGAAGTTTATCTCAATAATCTTAAGTCTTTAAACAAGCCCTTGGATGCTCAATTAAGGTAAAGAAAAGGACACCAAGCTAAAGGAGACTCACTACATTTTTTTTAAATCGTGGCCAGACGTGATGGTTTTGTTTCTAATTTCTGCTTTTTGTTTTGTTTTGCATTTTTATGTGCGTTCTTCATAATAGCGATCAGATTGTATGCCACAGCGTTGTTCAAAGAAGCAGGGTTTTTTTTTTATTTTTGTTGCAGTCGAGTTTCCCCTTTTTCAATAATGGCAGATGAACCGCGCGGAATCCAATTTGGTCTGTGATCACACGAGTGAAAAATGAGGAATTGAAGCGTTCTGTCCAATAGCACATGCATAAGGCATAGACTAGCCAATCACACTGTCCAAATAAAAGCAATGCAGCAACATAGTCCTATTATTGCTCAGATGGTGTTGCTAAATGACCAATCACATAACAGATCTAAGTTATGGCTTTGATTTATACACATGAGTTTATTAACCTGCAGTAGAGACTGAGATATTCCGTCCAGCGAATACATAGGTATGTATGTGGGATCTGTGTACGTTATGTCCATTATGTCATCGTGATAAAAGTTTGATGAGTTCCATGACCAAGAGTCCTTCATGCCTGAGCCATCGTGACAATCTGTGATCCTCCCTTTTAAATGAAAGAAACAGTTTCATCGGTATAGAGGTTGATACAGTTCGACAATATGTACATTGCTTATCATGCTGGAAACAAAGTGTTTTTCAGGTTATTGTCTTCATTTTGCCGGCCACAGACTACCCCATTTATCGTATTTAAAAAACCGGAGGAAGGTTGTATCGGATAAATCACCGATTGTTACTTAAAACATCCTCTTTTGGCTTATCTTTAAATCTCTAAAAAGTTTGGTGTCCATCATCATTCTACAAATTCGCTCAGTTACTAGGCCCGCCTGGATTGATTATTTCAATGTCTGCACACTGCTCTTGATTCTGTTGCTTAAATCTCCCTTTCTTTGTCAAAAACCTGTTCCAACTTGTTCCATATTGGACTTTAATCCCTTTTTTAAGCATGAGCTTGAATTTTCCAACGACTGAAGAAACGATTTCAAAATGACTCGTTTTGCTATCAGCACTCAAACGGAACGCAGCTGTCCCACTTGACAAGCAATTCTTCTCTAACTTACCAAATGCACAGTGGAGATAAGAAAATCCTACTAACAACGTGTTTATTCATTGCGTACTGTTAATTAAAGATACTTGTTTTTTCCCCTCCAGTCCGTGACCCACTGCACAGACCTAAAAGACGAGGTTACTAATATGTATATAAAATTTTGTTGTATTTTAAGGATTTTTTCAACACCAATAAATGTTTTAACTAAAATTATTGGGGTAACACCTCGATCAAACTATGTGATAGGCTTTGCTTACATGATTCAGCAAATTGAACGGCTTCATCGTAAAGAGTTCCGTCGGTTCCCATGAAATCGTTAGTGGCATTGTTATCCATGAAGCCACACAGTCCTTCAGTGTGACCTTTATAAGCAGCAGTTGGCGAGTAGAGAATATTCAAATACTGTCTCTTCATAACTCGACTATGACGGACGTCGATGGTTACTGTTACACCTGAGAGAGAGATTTATTTGGGGCAATTTGAGGAGCTAATAGCATTGTTTATCTCTGGATAAAAGTCCAGCTCATTAATATCCTACCTACCGATCTTATGCATGGCTGGGGCAAAAAGGAAAATACTTAAAATATCTTTTAAGGACTTGCCTGCATCATACTGAAGTGAAATTAAAACGACGCTGTTCTCCTCAGCCTCAAACGAAAAACGTCTTTGCTGTTCCAATAAAACTGTGCCATTACTTATTTCAATAGGTTCTGACAAATTACTGGTGGCATTCATTTCCACTCCATCGATTCTGTCGAGAAATCAAGGTCAGTCACAACAAGTTCTTGAATGACACTCGTTCAACCAAGGTGAATTACATCTCTCTACTAGGGTTAATGACTCAACATCGCAATAAGTTTTACTTGAACGAATAAGTAACTTGAAGATCCCAGTCAGCCTGGCTACAGCCTCTATCATAGAAATACTTTGTTTATTGATTAAGAAGCAAAAACCAAACCTTGTAATGGGCAAGTCTTGAACTCCTTCAGTCTTAATCGTCATAATCGTAACAACACTTCTCCCAGCTTTGAGTGCAATTCCACCAATAAGCGAAGCTCGCTCGTAATAATAAAAACGAAATTGAAGACCAAAATCGTTTTTAACACTCTTGCAACCCCAGAACTCTCCAATTCCAAAAAAGTCAAAATTCACACCTGGCGAAGAAGGCAAAAATCAAAACTGCAGTCATAAACATTACACAAACCCTGAAATAAATCTCTCATTTACCAACGAAAACACAAAGGGTTGTTGAAATCTATCGTTTAACTGAGTAGTTTGATTAGCAAATTGTTGGACCTCTTTCAGGGTTTTTAAATTTCCCTTTATCTCTCGCTCGTAAACAAGTGAATGCGGTATCTGTTTTTTTTTTTGTCTACTTACCATCTAATGTTTCCAGATGTGGGTCACCTCCACCATTTGCAATTAAGCGCTCACAAAATTCTCCCTCCCATCCTCCTAAACAGTTACACTCCGCCTCACACTTTGGGGCTATGATAGGATCTCCGTTACCTGAACAGTCTGTAAAGCGAATTATCATGACTTTGTCAAAAGAAAGATCATTGCACTGATATAATTCGAGAGTACTAAAATATACATAAATAGTTTGTTATTTAACTTCTTCGCCGCGTTGTCATGATTAGGGAAAAGGAACACGCAAAATGTACCACAGTATTACACTAAAGAACAGGGTAAAAATACGGACGGAAAGTGGAGCAACAAAATGGCCTTGCTGAATATCGAAAATTTGCTTTTTTTGGCCTTTAGGCTTAATTCTTTAGGAAAGGAACCTATAGGTGAACCAGATTTTGTTGTTACATTGGTCTGAATGCAATCGATAAGACGCTCAGAACGGCCGTAGGAAGTATTTTGTAGACGAAATTTCTGAAAATGAGATGAAAATGGAATAAGAAATCCCTTGTTGGACAGTTAAAAAACTGAACAAAGTTTAAAAAATTGCTTTGCTCCTGTTTTTCCCCGCTCTTGTGGGTTTCCAAAAAAATTAGCACCTCGCAAAATATCCGCGCTTATCATATTTTAAACAATTGAAAGAAGTGTTTGTATGCAGATAAAACAAACTGGTACCAAGGTCGTTTACTCGTGGAATTATTAAATCGAACTTTGATTTATAGAGATACAACAAATGCGGCTCCTGATTTCATGATTATCTTCATATTAGTAATAGTAATATTAGACACAATGTCAGCTTCATGAATTCAAACTTATTTAACACAAATCTATTTGCAATAAGATTATAAAGAAAAAGCAAAAACAGAAAATAAGAAGCCGAATTGGAATTAGCTAGCATACAGAAATACCCTGTAGCTGTTTGCACGTCAGCTGAACAATTTTCTCAAAATTTCAACCTAGAAGGTCTTCCAACTTCTTGAAAATTTCAGATGTAGTTGTTATAGAAATTTCAAGTGATTCCAAAAAAAAAGAGATCTATATTCTTCTTTTAAAAAACTCCTCCGCCAAACTCAGTAGCATGTTTTGTTCTCTTCGCAATTTCATTTACTTTCATCCCGCTTATCGCCTTCTCAAAAACATTGACAAAACGCAAGGCAGCCATTCTTCAAAAGGAAAGTTAGTTCAAATCATTTTGCTTGCAATTTGATCATTGGATGTTCAAAAAAGAATAGGGAAAAATTCCCTTGAGAGGCTTTTGAACAAAGAAATAAAGTAACCTGGATTGAAATTTAAGCCTGGGTCAGCGCTACTCGGCTTTCGAGACAACTGGGCCCTGCCGAGTAATTATTGTCAATAATCAAATTTTAATGCCGATGACATATGATTACGCTATATGCCAATTGATTTGAATTCGGCTTTTTCTTTGTTTCTTTTTGCTTTTTCTATAATGACGTTACTGCAATTAAGTTCACAATTTGCAGGTCCATTTACTGTTACATACTCTGAAGAAGCCCTCTATGTGGCTGATCGCAGTCAGAGCCCGTTCGTTTCCCAGAACAGATAGGTCCTTTTCCACATTGAAATTTTCCGGTCTTGCTGTTTCCGAGAAAGTAAATGAATAATGAATCCATGAATTTATCCGTCGGCCATTCGGTCAGTCGGTCAGTAAGTCATTCAACTGGTGGCTTAGTTATTTAGTCTGCCAGCTAGTCAATCAGTCAGTTGTATTGTTGCTGCAATATTCTTCGAACTAATTCTACCTTGCGCAAAGCTTCAACGAATCTCTTTTGAAGTGACATGACCGTTTCAGCACATTTTTTTCTTTATGAGACTAAAAATCATTTTAAGACCTAGCAAACAGCAGTATCTGGGAACGGAAAGTTATCTACACGCTTGAAGCACCAGGCATCGCACAGGCTGAATCACATGAAGTGAAAGAATAATCAACATTCTTACCCACTTGGAGGTGGTTTATTTCCTTTCTTATTTTTCGGAGGAGGACCAGGCGTTGGATTGCCATCCACAGGTGGTGGAGGTTGCGGTGGTGGAGGTCCCACACATAACTGTTACAAAAAAGATGAAAATTATATTTAAAACTAACATAATAACGTTACACGAAGGACGCTTACTACAAAGGAAAAAAAGGCAGGCGGAATAGAATTGAAAAGTACAATTTTAAAAGATGGCAAACTCATATAAGTTATAGTTATAATAACTTACTCTCTCACTTTTAACTGGACATATACATTTCCTAGGAAAGAACAGTAAAATATTGATTTAATAGTTTAATAAAAACGGAAGTCATGTCCAAACACTCTGTTGTTTGTATAAAATGTTGAGTTTTTTTACCGATAGCGTTTACTCTTAGAATATCCCAAAGAAAGATCAAGCGTCAAATGTTTTTTAAGAAATCCAACTGAGACACCGAGATGTACATCGGAAATTCCGTAGAAGCTTTCCAATTCAGCAGGTTTGTTCCCACTGCATTGAGACGTAGGAAGCCGTATGGCCAGACCAGCTTCTAGTGGTACGCTCACAAATACCGCCATGGAAAGGTCCACATACTCAAAACCAGCTTCAACTGAAACAAAATTATCTTAATTAATAATGGTAATAGGACCAAGTAATTGACAAAATTGGACGACCGCAAAGCGGGAGTCCTATTTGTTAATCACGAGTATTACAGACAGAATTGGACAACAAAAAGTCCTGTTATCAATTAATCATAACCATTTCAATTTCCGAAAAAAATACATACACCTAGAACAAATATCTCCAGTGGAGACGTCTCTAGTATTCCTCCATTTTGGAAATTCCCCTGCATTTTGTTTTTGGATAAGTGGTTATTGCGATCAATGTTGTGATTGGTGGATTAAGCTGAGTGGACCTTGTATGATTGACTGCTTTAAATGTCCGATTACAGGTGTGCAGTTACAGCCAACTGTCCGATTGCACTATCCGATTACAACTGTTCAGAATGATTAGTGAAAAATGAAGCTGCAAATGCACCAATAACATTTGAGGAATAGTTTATGATTAAACCCTATTATAAGACTAGAACGTATGCTCGAGGTAACTATACTATTGGAAATATAGCAATGTCCAAATAAGGTATTCCGAGATTGCATCGATTTTGCTTTAGTTCGCCTTGTGATTTGTCTAAAGAGGGTTTCAAAGCCGATGGTTCTTAAGAAAAAATTTGATCAAGCAGGGCGTGAAATTAATTTTTTCTGATAGCCACTTGGCTCTTAAATTCTTCAAAGTGGTAACCAATATAAAAAAAATTGGTCGCCATTTTCAAAGACAAACAAAACCTTTTTTAACGCTGTCGGCTTTCAAATAGACCCTCCAAAATTAAGTTAGGGAAAAGATCTTTAACGTACTACATATTGGACACTAGGATGGATGATATACAACTTTCAAGCTCATCTAAATCCAAGATGGCGTCTAGTTATCGATCGAGATGCATGTGCTGCGTTTTGGAAACAAATTTACCAAGGAAGTTTGCCGCGGATTTATCTTTGCAAATCTTTTGAATTCACTTTATCTCTTGGTAAGGTTATGATGAAACATTCCAGTCGCCAATTTCGCGACTGATTTTCAGGATTTGGTCGCCAAAGTGAAAAATTTAGTCGCATTGGCGCCTGTATTAGGCGCAATTTCAACTCAATGAGTTGATGTGGGGCGAGAGCGTTTTGCGTTCAATATGCAAAGCAAAAATTCGAATGCAAATATCTCCTATCTGCACCTTACCTGATGTAAACTTTACCTAAACTAATAAATCAGGAACTTTGGTTAAAATTGGATTGACGTAGGCCGCACAAAAGAATTATTTGATTGATCTCACCTAAATCGTCGAAAAAACTAAAAAAGGATGACTTGATTGCCTTTGATTGCGATTTTGGAGACGCTGGCAGTTTCACTGAGATTTTGGGTGTCACTGTAATCCTGACGAACGCTCCAGCTTCCAATTGCGGATCTGGGCTACTCCAGTCTTTGCGAAGAGTAACCTATATTAGTGATACGTCAAAAAAGGATAAAATGTGATCTCAATTGGAGAAAAAAAGAAAAAATATAAGAAGAGAGGAAGAAGGAGACGAGACGAGGTAGTTGATGTTGAGGAGGAAAAGGAGGTCAAATAAAGAACGAAGAATTTCAAAGATCTAGTCGTCGTTGCTCAGGCTTGTTGGCGCTCACTTACCGAGTTACAGTGACGAGGCGTTCGATTTTCGCTTTGATTTGATGCTTCCACTCCGAAAGAAAAAAAGACCCTTTCTATCCTAAATGCAAAGCGAAAACGGTAGGCCTCCATCTTCTTAGCATGAGGATAATTAACAAGAAGAGGCTTAAGAGGACGAATATTTAAAGACATCATCCAAATAAGTTTTGACTTGATTGAAGTCATGGTAAAATAAAATCCCACGGAAGTATGACGGTGCTAATCGCGGAAAAGCTCAGATATCACATAATTTTGGAACAACTTTGTGAAAAAGTAGCAGTGTTGCAATCCTTGACACGGAGCAAGAGGTACAAGCAGCCATTTTGTCAACAGGTAGAGACCAGTCTATCGGCAAGAGGTTTATTAAGTATATCTAATATTTGAATGATCAATAAATGAAAAATTACTGTGTATTTTTTCTTCCCTTACAGTATCAGCAGTTTTGTAGCAACTATCACGGCTCCAACGGCATTCACCTCCAAGAGATACCCCTCCATTGACTGATAATGAACGAGAAATTTTTCCCTAGGGTAAAACACAGTGAGCTAATTAAACCTCTTTGTACACAGACGATATTTTCCTTAACTACTCTAAAGCATAAATTGCCGCTGCGAGCTTCTTGGCCACAGTACTGTACTTATTGAATCTTTGTTGTCTTCCTGGGCCAGGTTCGTGTTTTGGTCGTCCTTGATCTCGCCGAGACAACTAATACAGGTAGCATGCAATCATTACGTCCCATCGCTGATTTCGCACTAACCAACCAACAAATTGTAAAACTGAATAGCTGACTGACTGAGTGGTTTGCTGTCTGGATCACAGACTGAGTTGGTAATAGAGGAAATACAAGTGCTTGTGTTAACTCATTGAAGTGTTTCATGACAGCGTACAATCATTTCAAATAATAAATCTTAAATGAGAGAGCTGTGATGTTTTCAAGGTCAGTGGTTGAACTAAAACGTTGGTGAATCGCATCGCCAACTTACAGATAATCCAGCAGATGCATGTCCTGTTATTTCCAAGAAGATACCGGCAGGGATTTTAATTGGCCCAACGGGAATGTAAATTGAACGACCGAGTTGTTTTCCTTTCATGATGTTTAGGCGTTTGTTATATCTGTAGACAAACATTAAAAAGATAATTAATCAATCCCTATCAACTAAGTCGTCCTTTGCTCGTAAGCTGATTGTACTGGACCGCAAAATCAGACAAGAATCGATTTAAAGGGAAAATGTTGGCTTTATCGCAGAAAAGAACGAAAAAGCTGTCCACCATAACAACGTCAGTTTCTCAGATTATTTTCTTTTGCCGAAAGAATAATTTCGAGAAATCTTGAGGTTAAATTAAAATTGCTTACCTCAACTCCCCATCAACATCAAATGTCAGAGAGAAATCTAATTTTCCCTTTAACTCCAGACCAACAGCCGCATCCTCTATTCCGCCTAACCACTTCGGTTCTATCTCAAGAAACATAGTCAGTTCGAAAAACATATCCAAAGAGACTTGTAGCTTGGCGCTTTCCGTTGACAGTAACTGAGGAAAATGAAAATTTTAAAGAACATAATTTTGGGGAGAAACTGAGAGAGCAAACTTAACATAGCATTTACCTAATTCTCGGTTTGTTTACAATACTTTTGCAGAACTGTTAAAAAGAAGCTGTACCTTGTGATGTATTCCGTCGGGTTTAAAACTTGCCGATTCGAAATCGTATCTCGTCGAGCGCCTACTTCGTCTGTTGTGGCTTTTCAGTATGTTTATATCTACAGCTGTAGTAATGGTTCCATTTCCGTCCAATTTGGCAGAAATTACTTCCACCAGAAGAAAATTTCCGTTGGAGTAGACTTCTACAACCTGAGGTGTGAGATGATATGAGATGGTAGAGTTAGCTCAGATAATAACCAAATGCAAAACCAGCTGATAAAAAAATGACAACAACAAAACAAAAGACACAGGTCAACAAATACAGCTTCATCTAGCTCGAATTCAAGCTGGTATGAACACACCCAAAAAATCTCGGATCATGAATTTTATGGAAGCATAAATAGAAGCACTCTTTGCAACCGACCACGCTATCTCTTAGTAAGTATTGAGTGATCCCTCCATTTTTCTTACTTAAGATGCTCGTGCTTTAATTTGTTAATCTAACTCGGACCTTAAACGAACATTACCTTTGCAATGAAGGCTTTACTAGGTCTTCCAATAATTGAGTCATTGAGAAAAAACTGCCGACCTCCATCCTTTGGTTTTGACAGAACAAGGCCTTCGTTGTTATCCCCTCCGCTACAGGATACTGACCCAGAAAGCCTTTTCTCACTTTCCTGTAGTCTGGGAGCGAGTAAAAGTATATTAACTCAAACGAAAACGTAAGGATTAGTCGAGCCTGGCATCCAAGGCCCTGGATTTCAGGGTAGAATCCCTAACACTTTAACAGCTTAGTCAACGGCTCGATCGAAATTCATGCACAATAATTGTAGATAGGTTTTAGTTCTATTGACAATACTTTAAAAAGAAAATGTGGTGGGCAGAAGTGGTTTCGAACAAGTTCGGCTTTTCGGTCATGCTTCCTAGTAGCCAGCTGGATTGCCTTCGGTCAATCATTTGGGACTTTTGTTGCTCAAAATTTATCTTTTTGTTGTCCGATAAGTAAATTACTGAGTCACCAGTAATCATGCCAAGGCTAGCCAACCCCATAAAGCATTCATCTATCTAAAAAGTCCATGAACAGTAAATAAAATAGGTGTTTACTTAATAAGTATAGATGTGTGCACTTTTCACCAAAGCAAAAATGTCACTCCTGAATAACAATGCCAATATGGCCATTAGTGAACAGCTTTCTAAATGAAGTTTACGGGAAATCGTTGCGTTTGGGGAAAGAAGGTGATATTTTTCCCTGTCAAATGTCTCACACCCCAATTATACTGGTGCAAATATGCCATCGTCTCAACTTGGACCCGCCTGATATTAAAACAAGGCCTCATCATTAACATCAATACCTTGTGCCTTTCCAATGAGAGTTTGCTTCACATCTCTGAAATTTCGTTTCCAAGTAATCGGTGTTGTTCGTTCTATGAACTTTAACAATAGTCTCGATGAAACCATCACTGGTATTGGACACAACTATGTCACCTTTCTTTGGGATGGTATTGTTCTTTTCTATTACCAGGTAAAACGAGTGGACAATGATTTTTCCAGTGTCATATGTGTGACCAAGGCACTTGTATATCCCTAAAAATGATGATTAACAAATCTGTTTGAATTTTTGTGAGTTTAGTATGACTTTTCGAACCAGAAATATCTTGCAGGTCCTGATGGTCTGTGTGTCTGTTTATCGTATCTGTCCTTGTTTGCTCCCTTGTTTGTCTTTCATGCACTTATGAGGAGTTATGCAACGCATTAAATCGTAGATATAACTAAATGATCTTCAGTCATTTACGAAGTGTTAAGGTGGTTGATACAAAAATGTTTACCTACCATTTGAAAGCGCAATTACCCGACCCTCATCTAACGTAATGTTGCCTGTGATAACGTCCCGCAGGTCATCTTGATTAGGCTCATCCTCAAACGTCGAGTCGTCGTCTACTTGCACTGCAGTGACTTCGTCTTTAAAGTCCGCATACTTTATAACCTCTTCTAACCCTGCTGGGGCGCTCAACATCAGTTGAAAAGGACCTTTCAAGACAATAATAAATTTGAACATTGAATGCTATTATAGGTATGTTTTAGAGATGCCTTTGCTGTTAATTGTACTTAAAACAAGGTGCAGTCCAGTAAGATCTCAAACAATTCACAACGGTAACCAGACGGCTTATCTTACATTTGGTATTTACATGGAGTATAGTTCTTGGAAAATAATTGAGAAAAATTTTCCAGTGACACTTAGTAGCAAACCTATGTCAGCCATTACAGTACTGACGACTAATTTCGCTCATGCCCCTTTAAAGAATTATTAACGCAGAGCCTTTTTAAAAACCACACCTTCTCAAGTATTTAAATGATCGACGACTTTGTAAAGGTTGTGACAGACATTTATAGTCATTAAACTCACCATCGCTGATTTCTTTGACAATCCTATGCATAATACCTCCTGCCTGAGGACTACACAGTATGTCACCCTTTTGAACTTTCAGGACTTTTGGTGCAACTAAAACTAGCGACACCCTCTCTTGATTTGGCAAAATCACTGGACACGCGTAAACGAGAGTCTCGTTAGGCTCCACAAACTTCACGTTTTTAGCAAACTCCACATTATTTCTCCTTTGAGGATCTGTATAATTCACTTTAATTTTCCCGCCTGGACACTTAGTCTCATTCCACGACCTGCACTGGTTGTCGTCCTGTTATGAGGTTTAATAGGTAACATATTAATACTACCTTCGCAGTGGTGGATCCAGACCTTGGGTTAAGGAAAGGGGGGGAGGGGCGTGGACGGCGCGGTGCAGTTGGCAATTAGAATGAGGTAGAGCTGTTGAGATTTCTAACCAAATATACTCCCAGAGGTCATATATTATTATTTTATTCCAAACAAAGAGTTTCATGCTTAATTTTCTCACCTACTGGCAATGCTACTACAAGTTAGATTATCTAGTTCTATCAACAGAGTTTGCTACAACCTATTGTTAGTTGCTATTTACACTTAAATATATGTACCATTACTTTCAACTCAGTTTTTGCTCATGAAGACTACGTTAAACTGTCACTAAATATAATAAGCAACGATAAGCAACAGAAAAAAAGATAAAGATCTTACTGTGATTTTATGACATCTTTCGAGATCGCTGCATTTTTGACAGGATTCAATGGTTGCTCCTCCATCTTTGAAGTTGCAATACCTACCTCTACAATTCACTCTCTGTTTAAGAAAATATGTGAAAAACACTTATCGTGTGACGATAAGCATGGAACATTGAGTAAAGTAGTATTTTGAGCTATTCTACCAATCATCGTGCCCAAAGACTATGATGCATTGGCAGCGCATATGTTTTGTTCGGTTTTCTTAGGCAAAGCAATTTCACAGTGTCCTTCTGCGCGTAGCAGCACAAATGGATATCGGTAAACTGGTAGGAAAACCCAACAAAACACAGAGAGTTATGAGCATAAACCGATGCGCAATCCAGGTAAAACTACTGTTGGTTTGCTTTGTGTTTGAAGCGGAGAGTGCTCTGATAGTCAGGGGCCGCTAGATTTAAGATAGTTATAATTAAAAAGGGTAAAACAGCGCAGCATAAAACAAAAACCAAAGAAACAAGCAAAAGATAATCCGGAAATAAATATCTAACCAGCTGATAAGCAACACACGCTAGTACCGCCCCGCTATGAGTGCAGCATAGTGTTGATGTGTTCACACCACGAATTATTTTTATCCTCTTCACCTACCATTATATCTCGTGAACAACGTTCGTCTCCTATTGTATAACAGTGGTAGTAAAACCAAGCGGGACAACTTATTCCTGGAGGCCCCGCGGCAAAACCTCCGAGGCAGGAGCGTGAACTGTCACACCATCCACAAAATGGGTCTGTCACGCAATCAGCACAACTTTCGTACTTTCCACAGAAGGAGTAAGTGCAGCCATGACCCTGCAGAAACATCCATAAACGTTCCTGCATTAGGCTGCGTTAGAAAAGATAATTACTACTGTTCTCATGCGATCAGAGACAGAACCAATGGGTCTCGAACACAATGGTTGAAAATTAATGAAAGCACAACTACTGGTGTCCTTTTGATCAGACTAGGATGCTAAAGACATTTTTAGAGTCCTAAGTGGCGACTAAATTTCCAAAATTAACCTAGCGTTTCCAAAATTGTGTTCAAATGTGCTGGAAGCTCAACCAAAAATGCTGGCTTCCTAGATCTTGCACATTAATGGGAGGTTATAGCACGATCTCACTTCTCCTTCTTCCATCTGTTGGTGATCTCTCTAAATGAAGTAGGGGCAGTGAAAGAAGAGATTTTTACGAAAGCATCAGCTTTTCTTAAATTCGTCTTATGATCACACGTAAGCGACCGCCTGACAAAGTTGTTTCAAAATGATGGTATCCATTGTCAAATTATGTAAGACGAGAGAAGATTTTCCGCGGAACATCAAAACGCGCTTTAAGATAAGTTTTCGTACGAGTTTTAGAAGGTGAAGATGAACATTACAATCATAAAGACGCTTGAGATCTGATTTCTAAGAGATAAAGATTAAGACTCTTGATAATTTTCTGAGAGCGCACTAAATCACCCACACACAGAACCAGCCACACAAATCTAGTTTCTATCCAGTCAAGGCTGATTCCAGTTTTTTAAAAGTGGCCCTGTCAAACTTGCTACAGTCAACACAGTAATGAGCTATCATGGAATTGAATAGAAATGCCACTTACTAAATATCCGGGGTAGCATTTGCAGACATTGGGACCCATGCATTCACCTTTACCAGAACAGTTATGCAAGTCATGGCAGTGAAACTTGGAACAGTCTTCTCCAGTCCATCCGGGATAACAGAAACACGTAGCACCTATACAGTCCCCATTATGGAAACAGCTGTTCGGGCAGTGGATAACTATGAAGCCAAAAAGAAGTTTATCCAGTTGGTACCTGCTTCCTTCATAGGTAGTAAGCATATCCCTAAGACATGATGTACAGGGCACGGGAGGGGAGGGGAGGGGGCTGAATGGAAATCCTTCCTTCCCCTCGGTTTTTACAGTAATTCAATACTTACAGAAATATTTAACGTAAATGGATATCCTATTATTTAATCTACATGAGGAAATACACGTTATAGACTCTGCATATCAAACATGCTTCTCTGTGGCGTGGTGCTATGCACAGAAGTGCTTATCTTGTTATGATAGTAACAATTGTAATGATAATATAGCGCGTTATAGGAGGCAAAATTATCGACAGAGTACGCCTCAATGGTAATGATAATAATAGCATTGTTGCTCATCGCAGCTATGATGATGAAAGTTTGATGGTTTTGTCTTTCAATTTAGAGTCACTAGTACACGCAGATGAACAGTCAAGCTATCAATTGGGGATTGCTGCATTTCGACAAGCTTACTACTTTTTTTTGTCAGGTGATGTGGTCTAATGATTTCGTATCGATATTCATCTAGCATGATCATTTCATACAACGAAATAATTCATTTACCAATTATGATATTGAGTGTGATTTACCTGGCCTCCTCACGCAGACAAAAGGAAGAAATTCATCACAATGAACTTGTGAAATATTTCCAGTGGCAGCCACAACAGGACATACTTTATTTTTCTGATCATATCCCCTATGGGACTGCAGTAAAGAAAAATGATAAGTGTCTCGAATGTTCACTGCTATTTCCTCTTGTACATCATGATTATTATTTTATTTTTTTGTCGTGAAAAAAATTCAAGAAAAAAAGGACATAGGCACACAAAAGGAGTAAATGAGACAAATAGATGGATACACAAAAATGGTGGAAGGTCTCGTCATTGTGCCTTAAGTGAACCTTAACAGTTAAGGAAGTAAATTATTTTGTTTATCTATCGTCGGAGAAAAATTACCCTATGGTAAGAACATTTCAGCGTAAAAAATATTTTGTTGCATGAGAAATTACGAAGTGCCATCCCAGCCTTTTCGAAGGAGCCAAAATGACGAATAGGTTTTACGCTTTGAACAGGAAGATGTTTTGACACCAAAACAAAACGGCAGAAAGTTTGATTTGCGGGAATAACAGTGTAAAATTATTACAATTCTTGTTTCAAAAAGTGTTAGTACGAAGACCTCGCAACGACAACAATGCATGCCTAAGACCTTGTGCGGGTTTTTTATCCCATTTCACAAGGATGATGTTCTTTGGTCATCTATAAACAATGTTCATCGTGTAAATAAGAGTCGACACGGGTTGATTCGAGGCTATGAGCGTTATTTGGTGCCCGTGACATTATTGGGCAATCAAATTACTTGAAAAATACCTGTGGGACAGAAACTAAATATCGAGCTTGATGTTTCCTCACCTCTCTCAAAAAGCGCCTGCTTATGGTCCACAGGGAAGGCAACACGCCTGAATGAACTAAGGATTCTTTCTGTCGAAGATGCTTTATGAGTCGTTTGTCTTCGTTTGAGAGCATGGTGACGAGATTTCCACCATAACTCTACAAATGAAAGTATAATAGCACGCTGAGCGAGTGTATAGCACTTTTCTAATAAAGGAACAAAATACAGTTCGAGGAAGGCGAAACCGAGGGACTAGGAGAGGAAGCGAAGCAGCCCCCCATATCGCCCTCGGTGGAGTCGCCCCCAAGCTTAATTTCCTTGCCCCCTAGTGTATTCATTTCACCTCAAAATTCATTTCATTTAGTCTCCCGCAAATGAAAACAAGATAGAGAAAAGTAAAGCGGAGTGGAGTAAAGAGAAATAAATAAATAAAAAAAGAAAAACCACAGCCAAAATAGAAGAAAAAAAGACATAAATAGAGTGTCAGTATCAACCGCGCTTACCCCACAATATTTCTCGGCATCAGTGAAAGTGAAGGAGCCTCCTTTGTACATGTAACACATCTCATCGTCTTTAATCCATTCAGGCGGGCAAGATACTAAGAAGAAAATGGATGAGATAAAAAACTGATGAGCTGAAAATTGATAAGCTGTTTTGTATTCTAAAGTATGATAAATTGATGAAAAAAAAAACAAAAACAAAAAGCACTCAACAAAATACGGTTAATTTCGATTAACTTAAGAAAAAAGTTGACAATTTAAAACATTTTGAATTGATGAGCAGTATTTTGATAAAAAGATGTTCATTCTAAGGTGGAAACGTGAGACATTAAAACAACATGAAAGATAGACTTGGACCTAGAAAGTCCCAAAAATATTGACCTGATATAGCTGTTTGAGGTGGTAGCTTGACGAACGGCCGGAACACAATTGCTATGGACAGTCGATAATCCTTTGTCCTATCCATGATCAGAGAAGAAATCAGATTTGGTACATTCTCTCCCCACCAATTTAAAGTGGCGTTTACTTTGATTGGACTCCCTCTCATTGTGGTACTGAATTGATAACGGTTGTTAGGATTCTGCAAAACGTTTCCATGAATTTCTGCTGTTCCATTGCACAGAATAGTCGCTCCGTAGTTAACATCGAGCCCCCTTGCACCGTTCTTGTACAATGTATTATTTACAAATCGAAGACCGACAGTACTTGTTTGAGAATTATCATACAGCAAAACGTAGTGACCAACGTTGCTATAAAAGAAATTTCCTTGAACAATCGCCCATAACTTTGTTATGACACAAACGCTATCGGCTTTGCCATCCAAATCTCGTGCCAAGTTTCGAGAAAAATAGTTATTGCTCACGTTAACATTCATATAGGGCCCAGAAACTCCCTCTACGTGTAATATGCCTCCTTTGTTGTACTCTATGGTGTTTGCATGGATATGGCTGACCGGTGGTCTTGTCGTGGACAATTCATTGAGTACCTTGGAATAAATACCTCCATTGTTATTTCCAGCAATGAAGTTATTGACTATTTCAAATACTTGCTCGAAAGCATTGAGGTGAATCGCTCCTGGTAGGCTTCCTCTAAGGACTGGATTCAGACCATTGTTTGTTACCTGACAACGTTCTACTTTGAAAATATGTCTTTCACTTTGAGTCATCGTGTAATGTATACCTTGTTTCTCGTTACCACTAAAAAAACTTCCGGTTACTTGGTGTACAGTAGCAGCTGTTGAGAAAATGAAATTTACCTTTTTCTATGTACAACTCGAGACAAACAAGCTTCAAAGAAGGTTATCTTACTTTCGGTATTTATCTTCTTCAAACCTTAATGCATTAGTTTGTTTACGAATTGGAAATGTCGACTAACTTTATAGGGGAGACATCAACGAATCACCTTCCTTTACTTGGAAGTTTATCACATAACGTAAACATCATCTCTGGAAAACAATTCCTCACCTGAGGGAAGAAAAGCGTCCCCCAGTTTCTCCAACACCAAGCATATACGACCCTAACTGAATACCTGGCTGACCAAAGAACCATTTTTGTCAAAAGCTGGGATGTTTTTTAAAACCTCCCGCACAGCGCCATACATATCAACATTCACCAATTAAAAAGTTCCCTTAAAACTTAAGGAGACAATTATTTAGCTGTTACCGTGTCATTTCTTTGAACGCCATGTTTTTCGTGAAACACTGAGGATTTCATTAGCTAATGTGACGTTCACCTGTAATGTCTATGTCAATTTGAAATACATCACAACTTACATGGGTCACAACTGACGAAGGCCAGGTCATCGATTTTAATACGGGTGTAGAACTGCTCATATCCCAATAACACAATCGAGTAACTGGCGTCAGTATAGGGTAGCTCAATCACTATCTTTTTCCAGTGAGTCACGTAATCGCTAATGGAAAAGAGCAAGGTCGAATTATTACTAATGTCTTCTATCAGAAAAATGGACAGCGATGCTGATGACTTGAAGTAGCGATCATCCCGCCTGTAGTAGAACACCAAGTAACAGTAATTGTTGTCGCTGGAAATTAATGGGCTGGTAAAGGCACCGTAGCCAGAAAGCCAGTATTGCCGAAGAAATAGTAATCTCCCTGCGTAAGATATAAATCAAATATGACATTTGATTACGTCTTTGACAGCTACTCGCATTTGTTACTGTCTTAATGATAGTACTTGAAGCAGTGATACTCTTAAAGACAGGGGATGCGATTCGTTACCGAATATCTGATAAAATTTGAGAGGGTGAATTATGTGGCACCTTTAAGGTTTAGTTTCAAAACTTTAAATTGTCTACAGAAAAACATGGGGAGAACCGAAAAATCTCGTGCTTCTGTTACAGTGTAAGCGCTCATTATCACTTATGCTGAAATTGCATCGAAATATTCCCCTTCTAGATGAGACAAATCACCAAGATTTTCAAAAGCTTAAGTCCTGGGGTCATAGTTTATAAGAAATTCTCTTTTTGATCAACAATATTGAAATTGACACAGGTCCTGGCCGAGTATGTTGAATTCCTGAGGCAAAAATGTTATCAGGCGATCAACGATTTTCCGACATTGGCACAATTCTAGCCTTCTCTCTTTGTAGTTCTAACGTTTAGTTGTTTGATCGATTGCATCCAACTCAGCTGAATGTACACTTCCCTGAATTTGTTCCTTCGGTATCCATTCTTTGACGGGTCGTTTTCCAGACCATTGAGGCAGTCTTAGTAGGTTTTCTTAGAGTTCTTCAACAACTTCGCTGCGTTCAAGTGCTCCTTTATTAATGATTATCCGGCGGGGCTGATCTGGAAAAACTTAGAGTCCAAATTTTGCTTGGGCTGCTGTTCTGAAAAGTCGTCCTCAAGAACTTCCAATTCACTCGACAAGGTAGAACATTTCGCTGAGTCACCCACAGTCCTGTAATCCATTTCCAAGTTTTCGAACGAGAGAACAATATCCACAAAAGCGGCCGGAAGGAAAACGTTTTGTCGACTGAAGGAGTTCCCACCTAACCTACTACTTTGTAGAAAATTCGAGCTGTTACCTAAGCCAGCTCATATCTGGTCACAAGATAGATGAAAACTTAAGAGAGTAACGTATTCGAATGTCCTTTCTAAAATCTTTAAACTTCAATCTTCTACTACTTATCACAACTCACCACTGCCTCCTGGATAGGTGTGGTCATTAAGAAAGTTTTCAATATCCCATCGCTTCCTCAAGGCAATTCCTTCAAATTTTGATTTGGGATAACGTCTCCAGTCACAAAATCCACTGTCAAATGAGCATGGAATATCTGAGGAAAATTTGACAGAATTGTTATCAGATCCTATCGTATTGGCTCACTCTACCCGTTCACATAATACATTTACGTGTTACAGAACGGTTGTTGAACAAAGCGCAGACGTTACAGTGGCGAATCCAAAATGGAGATCTGGGGAGTCTAAGCCCAATCCTCTTCAGACTTTTGTGTTTTTCCTGCCACTTGTATGAACTAAAGTTCTTGCAAAGACACAATCGCAACTTTTTCTCAACTTGAAGTATCTAAAATTAACTTGTCTTGACATTTTTAGTTTCATTTGGCACTAGCGTGAAAAAAGAGTCGAAATAGATCAATATTTCCTGATTCAAAATTGGACTCCACATGCCTCTTTACAAACTCTCCATGTGCGGCCTCTGCTCTATGTACTGGCAAAGAAAGGAAAAGCATTGCCTATGACAAGGATGACGACATTAATCGATAATGATAACTAAAATGCTGACTTTAACGACAGTGAACGCTGACGATAACGATAAACATAACGATTGTAATGTTAGGATAATGATAATGGTTATGATAATAATAATAATGATAAAAATATTACAGCTACTAACCTTTGATATCAACACGTTGAACTTGAAAAAGCATTTCGCTACTGTACCATCCATAAAAGTGGACTGTAAAAGAATCCCACTTAATCAAGTTTCTTTTAAAGAGTGGACGTGGGCTCCTATCACTGGTCGTCAAGATGTCACGTCCATTAGGCAGTTTTATCCAAAAAGATCTAATATTTTTTTGGACTAGTAGCTGAATAGCAAAGCCAGCACTTGCCTCTGTTTGAACCTTTATTTGGCAGGATACCTCCAGATCCGAGAAAGACACGAATGGTACCCCAAAGTAAACGAATACGTCGTGATCCATGACATTCACCACTTTTTGTGGGGAGCACAGATTAACTTTCCCGTATGAAATAGTATTAAACCAATCACCGAAGGCTTCATGAAAACTCAGTCCAAACTCATTTTTTATCGATTTGACGTTTTTAAGTGTAACATTGTTTTTCGTGCTGATAAAATCAATTCCATTTCCTCCGGTATTAACGAAGGAACTGTTCATTATAATCACCTCTTTTTCTGGGAACCAAACCTTCACACCACCAGCTATGCAGTTAAGAACAGTCACATGATTTACTTCTGCAACGTACTGAATCATTTCAATGGCAGCAACGTTTTGGCCATGTTTCTCGCCACAGTGCTCAATTCTTAGATGTTTTAAACTTGATGTTGACAGGTTCAAAGCGTTTCTAGCTTCGCGAAGAAATCTGATATTTCCCCAAGGCCTTCCTTCGCCACAGTTTAACACAAGATGACACGACATGTTGCAGCTAAGGTTTTGGAAAGATAAAGAGCATTCTGCTAAATTTGACTCACTTCCTTTACACTGAAGAGCGGCACAAGTATCCCAAGGGCCGGACGATTCGTGATGGGAATGATTGATAGACAATGGTGCTTTATAGCCCAGGTTTTCACATATCAGTTTTGCGTCATTAGTTTTATTGCCCTGCGTCTGATTGAAACACAGTGAGGTCCAATTCCAGTTGTGAAGTATCTCTACACGTCCTTCCCAAGGGAACTTACCTCCGGCTAATCGAATTTTGAGAGAATCGTCATCTTTTGTAGTTTTTGAAAGAGAAAATTTGACAGGTTGATTCTCATTTCCGTTCACAAATAGTGAACCAAGAACCAACATGCCGACCCCTGGCATAAATTGCACCACAACACCAGGATCAATCGAAAGTGAAGCTTCAGGCAGAATAGTGACATCGGACACAACTGTATAGGGACTTTTCTCTTTTCTTAGAAGAACGTTGGATAATATCCTTCCTCCCAGACAGCTTTTCGAGAGGGCGTTATAGGTGGTATTTTCTTGCGAACCCTTTATTCTGTTCCCTGCATTACTGATGTAGGGACGAAAAACAACGAATGTTTGTTCGTAGTTGTCTTCAGCATCATAGATTCTCTCCTTGATTTCTTCCTCGTCATCATAACCCCAGACGTTTAATGTAGCTTGTGCTGTGCTGCCATGCGAGGAAGCATGAGTGCTTACACAAACTTCTTTTGAGAAGTCTTGGCTGCTAAATCTGTTGAAATTGATGAAAACCGTTCTCCATTCCGTAAATCCAGAGACTTTTAACTGACAGGCTGGGGAACTTGATGATATAGCCACGTTGTTCAGGAGCGAATTGTTCATAAACATTACATTCTTCATGTCAATGTTCCATCCTACAACGTATGCACACTGGAGGAAAACCATAAACTGTCCTTTATTAAACTTAAGGATGTTGTCAACAATTGCGATTTCTTTACCTATCCTCTGAATCTCAATGACTCCACAATTCAGGCAGCTGTTGTTTGTGAAGACGTTACTTCTTATAGTTGCGCCTGAAGGAGAGGTTTTTCCTATATAAACGGATCTCCCATGGTTTTGTTTGAAGATGTTTCCTTCTATTATCAAAACGTTTGTGCCTCCTATAATGTCTATGACGCTTTTATCTTGGCAAAAGTTGAACAAGAAACTATTGTTTCTCACAAATATTTCAGGAGTGTAGTATCTATTCGTATAACGCGTAGTCAAAATAATAGGACCTTGAGTGTTATTCAGGAAAAGGTTACTGTCAAATTGCCATGGATTAGAGTGTGGAGACACGTCGATGTCTATTACAGGGCCTCGGTTAGCATAAAATGTACAGTTTGTAAAGGAAGTATGGGATGAACAAGGCAAATAGCAACCATAATTAGTAAGGGAATAAACAGAAGATGCCTTATTCCATCCAAAAATACCTTGGTTGCAGAAAGTTTCACTTTGGTATATCTACCATCCAGAAAAAGGCCATATCCATTGCTATGGAAAACACCACTATTTTCAATATTAATTGTTTTTTCACCGTTCGTGTCCACATATAGTCCATTTTCGGTCGAGTTAGAAGTCTTGGTGTTCTCGATATTCACGTTACCTGAAAAAGAAGAGAGCTTGATTCCAATCTTGTTTCTAACGAACTGGCAATTCAGCAGCTTCAAGCTGTTAACGTGGGAAAATGCTGTCGATAACCATTCTTGGGTGAGTCTCGTACGTCCGTTTTTTGGATTTCAACTATTCCTGCGTTATCTCCACCCAAAAAATTCCACCTTCACTGTTGTGGCTGAAATTGCTTTTGGATATAACAAAGTTTGGTGATCTGATCTTCGTCTTTCCACCACCTGTTCGTTGAAAAGAAAAATAATTGTTTATGAACACAAATCAGAGCCTTGCACAACTTTTTTCTGACATAAAGCATGTCTGCGAAAAAAAAAGAATTAAGGGTAATTTCCTTCGATCGCGATCAGTAACTGACTTTTTAATTAGTATTCAAAACTTTTCATTAATTTCATAACATAATCAGGTGATGAAAGTAGTTATTAAATAAACTTTAGGCCCTTTGATCACAAAAAAGGCATTCCGATCCTTGCAGTGCAACTCTGCCCACCTCATTACGAGTAAAGGGGTGCATTTGACAGCCTCACAAAATACATTAATACACAACAAAACTCGATTATTCAGATCATGATCAAATTTTAAAAAAATGTTTTTAAAACAGCAAAATGGTGAATCATCATCCTCAGTGATGACTTATGTCCTTTTGTTGAAAATTGAAAATCACCAAAGGATCCATTAATGGAGTACTTTTTCTTGAAATGTCACCACCGATATGATCGATCTCCTAATGAAACAGTTCATTTCCTTAAACTTCTCTTTACAGAGGTAATAGGATTTGTTAATCACAAGTATGATTGCAGACAGAATCGGACGACACGAAGTCCTGTCACCAATCAACTAAAACTATGAAAAAATTTGAGGAAGGACCAAGACATCGGTTATACCTTTTCATAAAAAAAACCAAAGTGAACTCGGCGAAATGCGAGAAAACGGCGCGCGCACATGACGCGATCTGTCCACTTAGACAGATCACACTGTCCAATTATAAGCATGACGCACACACTATCCTATAAGTGTCCAAATTGTGGTCAAATTCTTTCACAGGGAAGACGAACTGTAGAATTTGCCTAACCCTAACTGTGTGGCTTTAAGGATCTTTCGCAAACAGCGTCCAAATAGCATCTGGAGGCACGGTTCAAAGCCCGTCGAAGCCTAAAGCATATTTTTGTAATCGCAAAAATTGCAGTCTACCGACGGAGATCGTTGCTTAACCTGATATGTTTAAAAATAATAGCTGAACTTACTTTTGATGAGGAACAATAGAAAATGCACCGTGTCGTCTTCATCCGGATATCCATACCCTTTCTCCAGCAGGATTGAGCTATTGCCAGTCATCCAAGCAGGACGGCTATACCATTGTAACATATGGATATCCCAGAGAGTGCCCTTTGTCTTGTTTGTTCCACTGTACACGTGGATAGCTATGCCATGCACATTGTGATAGATTAGCTGCAATCCTATCGTATATTTCGGTGGAACGGTAATTATGGCCTTGCAGGCTGCTCTGCTCCGTAATGTTACAACCAGATAATACACCACACTAGAGTCACTGATAAATGTTTCACTTTCAGTGCATATGTCCATAAACTTCTTCACGGTCGCATCTGCCATTTTTACCACGTGTGTGTTAAGAGCATTCCAGTTGTAACGATACGAAAATCCGTAGCCTTTTGTGTTTACGACATTTGTACTCAGGAACTCATAAATGGAGACTCCAAACGTACTCCATCCGACTCGGTTTCAGCTATCGTTGAATTCTCGATTGTATTTGAATCTTTTAAGGGGTCTGGATACATAATCTGGAAACCAATGGAAGCAGAATTACTCACAAAGACACTGCTGATCACGTGACGTGGGAGGTCCACTCTGAAGGCGATTCCGGGGATAGTCAGGTCGTCTCTATATGGAAAACCTGCATATCGCACCTCAACATTGCTTAAGACGCTTTCCTTTGAAGTCACAGCGAGATGTACGCCAGCCCAGTAAGGAATTTTGCAACGGACATACAAAACATTTCTCGTGCATGATGAAGATGAAATCCAGTTCCTTTTGTTACAAATGGTGATGCTGTCTCCTTGATCTGTATCACATTTGACATTAAGTAGGAATGTTTTCTCTTTTCCACTTGGGTTATGGTAATAAGAGTTTACCGGTTCGTATCCCAATTGTCTGCATACTATGTCATCTTCGTGTCCATAGGTATGCATACAAACTGGCATCCACGTGCTATTGATCCATATTTCAACTACCCCTTCCCACGGAGCGGGACCTCCGACGAGTCTAATGTCCTGTTGCAATGGTCCCCTTGGAAGGAACTTCACCCTTTCTTTTTTATTACCTTTTATGATAACCTTTCCTTGTACTAGGAAAACGCTCTTCAATGGAAATTCTAAAGTGATGTTTCCTTCGATAAACAAAACGCCGTCAGACAATATAGTGACGTCACTGATAACTCGGTAGGCATCACTTGGGTTTGTTATATTGAGGAAATGATTTAATATTCCTCCTAAGTTGTTGCCTCGAAGAAAACAGAGAGGTCTGACACCATCGTGTAATTTAGGGCTGATAGAATTGTAGGAATCTAAAAATGGATAATATTGGATCTGTGTAAGTTCCACTCGATCTTCAAAGTCAAACAATCGGTCTTTTATTTTGCATTCATCTCTTGTTCCCCACCAGTTTTCTTCCGCAAGAAGAACGTGTTCACGGTCTTTAAGCAGTGCTGCTAATTCGTGAGAGAACAAAGGGTTGATAAACGAATTATACTTTATGGTAACGTTGCCTCCTTTACAGCTAAAACTGCCTGCGTTTTGGTACGAAGGTAATTGCTGGAAACAGCTGGATTCTTTGATTGTCTAAAAACGTGTTATTTCTGATGGTGACACGGCATTTTGTGGGTAAAGTTTCGCAATCAACGAAAAATATGTTCTCCCTTTATTCTTCAAAAAGATGTTCGATGAAACCTGCAGATTGAAGGGGGAGGATTTCTCATAGTAACAATTTGCTCCATGTCTTTACTATCAGAGCAAGTCCACTGTTCTCGTAATATATGTTATTAGCCAAGACAGCAGATAACACGTACCATTCTGGGCCAAGGATATCCAAACCATTTTTTTTGTTTCCCTTTACTTTATTACCAGTGAATAAAAGTTGAACGCTCCTTTGCCACCGATTGTTTCCCGAACCGCAATCTGCAGGATAGAGCGTACAACCACCAAGAGAATTGTTGAAAATTGTGGAGTTTGCAACCTTAATGATATAGTTCTCTGGGCGTTGATCAATTCTATACGTGAGGTAAAACAGCACACCGTATTGACTGTTCCCTGAAACATTACAGTTTAGAAGATGAACTGAACGAAGACGTGCTGACTTGGTATCTAGAAACCACAATCCTTATCGTTTGTTGCCACCAGCAATAAAATCCTTTAAGACAACTTCTCCTCCTTGATTTTCCACGTAAAAACCAGCCCTTCCGTTACCAAAAGAAGACGAAGACTCTATGTTTATGCTGGTATCCCCAAGTTCGAAAGCATAACCAGATCCGTAATGTTTGAGGTAGAAATATCCTCCAAGTTAAGTCCTCCTCTAAAAAAGTAGGCAACGGAAACTCCTATATTTGAGTTTCCATCAAATTTACAAGAGTTTAAATCTAATCTGGTATCGGATAATCTTGTAAACAGAGCTCCATTCTGCGACATTCCAAGAGACAGTACTTCCAGCAGTCGAACATAGCAGTAGCGAAATGCCTGTAAATAAACTCCTTCACCGTTGTTGTTACGAACAAATGGCGTGTTGTAAATGTTTGATTGTGGAGTTTACCTGGTTTAAGATGTGCAATCCTTGAGCGCCGTTTTCTGCAACAAGGCTGTCGGACATTTGGAATGAAAGAGTTCCTGCATCGACTACGATTCCTGTCGCCTGGTTTTTCGAAGATTTGACGTCGGTAAATTCTAAAGTACCTGTTGTCTTGGTTATGTAGAGTCCGTTGTAGTTGTTCCCTATCACCGTTGTCCGGAGATACAAGAATCACCAATCAAGTTGTCAACGGTAATACCCAGACTTCGCATTGTTAGAAAAGGTACTGTTGGATATATAAGTGATGAAGTCCCGCCTACAAATGGTCGAAAGGAAATGGGTTGGTGTTACGAAGAGCATACATCATCCAAAAAAATTTATAGACTTATTGGGGGCAGGCATTTTGTCGTCGTATTGAATAGTGAATCCTTCGTTTGCTCGATTCTTTATTGAGTAACTAGCTTAACTATTGACCAACTTACTCAGCGAGCCGACGGACTGATCGAAAGAACCTCCCACCAAAATAAACAGGTAAACGACCGAATGAGCAACCGACAGATCGACCGAAGGACTGACGGACCGACCGAACTGTTCAAGCGAACAGCAGATAGACCAATTCGTCTTACTTAAAGACCTAACTAGAAATAGAGCTACCTTGATCTTCCATAACGACCATTTCCAAGTTGAAACTGCCTTTAGAGTAGAAGGACAGTTCCAATATAGAAGTAAACCAGTCTTGAATGTCCTTCCATTGTGGCCACTTGTGATTCTGTACAGTTGGTTTTGATATCTGTGCTTGCATCGGTAATATTAAGCTCGAATCCACTTCCATTTATTATTCTACAATACACAGAGATTTTCTTCCTGATGAAGCTCTGAAAATCTTAAGAATGCAAATTTTTTTTAAATTCATTTCTTTCACGGGAAGAGTTTTGATAAAAAAGGAATGCCGCATACAGATAAATGTCTCTAGGTTACCCGTTACGGCTATTCCTATAGAGGTGCTCAATCGGGTAACGCCCTTCCATGAAACATGGCTCAACATTTTGACTATTTAGATGTCTTTTACGAATACTTTCCTTTTGAGGAAAAATATCCTAAAAATAACATTAGACAGTGCGAACTTACTTAGTTTGACAGATGAAAATGGAAGAAGAGGCATTATCTTCCTCTACCCTTCAAAGAAAACTTATTTTTCAATCGTTGGCTATTAGTTTTACATATTTGAAAGCTGGTGTCTGCATATAGGGAAGACTTGATCTTCCATCTACCATATGGAAGAATGATCTCCCCTATTGTACATGAAAAATCCTCCCCTTCGTAAAAAAAAAAAAAACACCACCTATAACAAGTGTCCTGTCTAATTCACATTATTTCGATAATCATCAAAATATTTTTTTTCTTTCAAATCTAATTAAATAGCCAAGGATCCAGAACTTTCAGCTCATGGAGACTGCGTTGTTTTCCTCAAAGGATTCGCCGGGTTGATATAAAAATTAAATCCCTCACTATGGAAGCTTGTCGTTCTACCTTATAAAATCTTGAATGAAATGTGTACCAAAATGTGACAAAAAACCTGTACATTTTAACTACAGCTCAGGAAACTTGAACCAGAAACGACTAAAAAAATCTGTTTTCGAAAAGGTGTTGGGTATTTATAGGTTTTCCACAGTTTACATTAGATTGGTTTTGAATTCAAAGTTTTTCCTTTTTACCAAATAACTCAGACATTTTAAACTAAAACACTCGATCCTACCTTACTACAATAACCGGATGATGATTTCCGGCGGCATTTAGGAGTAAAGGCAAAGAAGCTTTCTCTGGGATGACGGAACAGAAATTCACTGCCAGGCGCTTATAGATAAGGCCTCCTCCAAATCGTGCATTCTGAACTGTGACGTTTTCAATGACAACATCACCACAGGAGCGCTCGATGTTCACACCAGCCATTTTAGGCCCCAGGATAGAAGAATCGATCACAGCCAAGGGTTTGGCAAGTTCTTTTATATTTAAGCCGAAAGCACTACCGTTGATCATTACATGAAGGACATCGGGGCGTTTTTCACGGCATTTACGCCCTCGAGAGCATTCTCAATGTCCACGTGCTCAAGATAAGAGCTTCCTTTCATCTCAGAGGAATTCGTCGGCTCGAAGTAAATACCTTTCCAGTAAAAAATCTCGGCCAACTATGGCAAGAGAGTGTCACACTCGATACCAACGTCCCGGCTGTGAGCTGAAATATGTGTCGTTGTAATGGAAAAAAACAGGGATAAAAATAGAAATGTGGTTAGTGGCTTAAAAGTAGCAAATTTTGTACCTTGACGCTTTTACGAAAGTCCTTATTGATATGGATTATGGGAACCTGGACACAACCTCTTCCTCCTTGATCTATGCTCTGTTTCTCTAAAAATTAATAAAATTGTATTATAATTTCAAGTCGGGCGGTGTGAATTGGCCATTCAGGACAATTTATATTCATATGAGAATTTAAGTCCTCTACCCGAGAGCCACACGAAGTGTTCAATTCATAGCAAAAATTTCTGTCACGAAATCCAAATTTAACTCAGCCTGATGTCTAAGAAAATCAAAAGAAAATTGAAAAGAGCGTAAACCAAGCAGTCAAATGCTTAGCAGAAGTCTGAACTTGGGATCATTCATTCTCATCACAATATCGTCACTGAATCTCACATTGAGGTCATGAGAATAAAAAAATAATCACCAACTAACGAAACTCTTGATTGTTAAACAAATTCTCCTTGTCAGCATCATAGTGAATTTACAGAGAACAGTAAAGAGAATATGAATACTGATGTTAGGGTGTTAGGCTTAATGTATACATCACGGACGTTTTTGGAGGAGAGGTTGTCTCTGGTACCCAGTTCCACAGAAACGGTGACTAAGACGTTGAAAAACCGCGCATTTGTCACCTGTACTTTATAACCAGTGAGATAGGATCTCAGTTTCAAAAAAATACTTTTTGTAGCAAAAGCTTGTCTTAAAACATGGAATTAAATGGAATTTACCCGATAAAATGTGCGGGCATATTTCTATCCCCTCTTGTGCATATTCACCCCATGCAAAGTCACAAGGAGCAGATCTTAAGTTACTTTGGTTCATGGAAAAAATTAAATAGTTTTGTCGTTAATCACTTGCTTTACGGCCAGAAAGAGAATATTTCCATGGAGAGGCACATGTGCAAACAACAAAAGCTTTGCTTAGGACTAAAATGAACTTACACATGAATACTGATTACTCATAATCCATCTGTAAGAACAATCCCATAGACTCTTTCAGTTACCGTTTACAGCCAACTGTCTTCATCATCACGGGGCCGCTGCCGGGATCATAGTAATACCGCTTTCCCCAAGGAAGCCAAGATGTCTGCAGGCCACGTGCGTATCTCTGAGGATCCCAAGAACTCCAGTCGTTGCAGGACAGTCCCCCCACCTTCCATTATACTGCAGCTGTAGTGCGACCCGTTGCTGTTTTTTTTTCGGATGATCCAATCTCCAAGGTCTTTATCCCGTGACTGTAGAATAAAGCCCCGTCTGTGTTTATTGCAAAAAAACTTGGTTTCTCCACAGGGAGACCGCTCGGAAAGTAATTCTCTGCGACGGTTTTGTACCTTTTGCATGAAACGATCCACGAACACGAATCCCCACAGATGGAACAAAATTTAGAAATTGCACCATGCCGCCATGGATTAGAGTGGCCTTTTCTGGTACAATCAGGTCACGGGTGACCAAGTTAATGGAACCATCTGCACGCGCAAGGGTCTGGTTACCATGCCAGTGCCATTCAATTGCCCGTGAAATTCTTTTTCTCTTTCTCACAAAGCCCATACCCGAGAAAGATGGCCAGTGGCATGCAGTATTTTAGAAACATCGTGCCGGTCTACTCTAACCTATTGGTAAGGAAGATAAGGATGAACTGGAATCAGTAGACATAGTTCCCTCAAGACGAAAGAAACAGTTTTTTCCTTAATATTCGTCCTTTTAGATGATGTCACGAACCCCTCGTATCCCAACTGCTACATTGCAAACTTTGTCAAAAAAGGATAGGGGAGTGCAGGGAAGGGGGAGCGCGGGGGAGATAATCCACGCTTCTTTACAGTGCATTGGTACGTCCAATGGCTATGAATTAGGGAGAAGGCAGCTATACACCCGAGCTAGGTGGTTGG